>NC_088419.1:98020295-98090295 GCF_034236695.1 Oncorhynchus nerka | reverse complement strand
CCTCACCATCTACAGGTATGCAGGGGCGGCAGGATAGCCTAGTGGTTAGAGCGTTGGACTAGTAACCGGAAGGTTGCAAGTTCAAATCCCCCGAGCTGACAAGGGACAAATCTGTCGTTCTGCCCCTGAACAGGCAGTTAACCCACTGTTCCTAGGCCGTCATTGAAAATAAGAATTTGTTCTTAACTGACTTGCCAAGTTAAATAAAGGTAAAAAAAAACATGTGAAACCTAGCCCTACACAGTATTAGTCTTGTTCACAATGCCACAACTAATTAACATTCTGAAGTATAATCTACGTGGCTTTTTAAGTCGAGCAGAAATAGGAAGGAGAAAAATAGAGACACTTTTTAGAAGCCAAGGCCGATATTATTTTTGTACAACATCTAACAGATGTGGACCAGGTTTAAAACGCAGGATTGTCTGTGGACAAAGCGTTATGTGTAGGAGAAGATGCTAATAAAGGAACAGAAGATACCCACCGGGAGACAAGCTCCACCAGAACTCAAAGGGAGAAGAACCATTGAAATGAAATGGAAGTGAAATAACCTTGCAGGGGACACTCCCTCAGAATTTTTAAAGCTCATTTCATGCATTTACGAGTACCACTACGGTATGGTGAGTACCATTACAGTATGGTGAGTACCACTACGGTATGGTGTGTACCACTACGATATGGTGAGTACCACTGCAGTATGGTGAGTACCACTACGGTATGGTGTGTACCACTACGATATGGTGAGTACCACTATAGTATGGTGAGTACCACTACGGTATGGTGAGTACCACTACAGTATGGTGAGTACCACTTCAGTATGGTGAGTACCACTACAGTATGGAGAGCACTGTATGGTGAGTACCACTGCGGTATGGTGAGTACCACTACGGTATGGTGAGTACCACTACGGTATGGTGAGTACCACTACGGTATGGTGAGTACCATTACAGTATGGTGAGTACCAGTACAGTATGGTGAGTACCACTATAGTATGGTGAGTACCACTACAGTATGGTGAGTACCACTACAGTATGGTGAGCACTGTATGGTTAGTACCACTTTAGTTTGGTGAGTACCACTACAATATGGCGAGTACCACTACAATATGTTGAGTACCACTACAGTATGGTGCTATTTGTCATGTCATTTACGGTCCTACAATATGGCATTGTCATTTATATAGCCTGAGGGCCAATCTGTCTGTGCTATCATGCCAACTCTTTGTCACTCATTGTCATGACAATGACAGCAATTAAGTTTTATAGTTATCAGGCTTTTGAAACAAAGTAACTGTCATCACTGAGCAGGAAGTATATTAAGGAGTTTACTTTATTGGAGAAATCGAACAGTTTGTCTGGATGTCGGAGTGTCTGTCTGGATGTCGGAGTGTCTGTCTGGATGTTGGAGTGTCTGTCTGGATGTTGGAGTGTCTGTCTGGATGTTGTAGTGTCTGTCTGGATGTTGTAGTGTCTGTCTGGATGTTGTAGTGTCTGTCTGGATGTTGTAGTGTCTGTCTGGATATTGTAGTGTCTGTCTGGATGTTGTAGTGTCTGTCTGGATGTTGTAGTGTCTGTCTGGATGTTGTAGTGTCTGTCTGGATGGTGGAGTGTCTGTCTGGATGTTGTAGTGTCTGTCCGGATGTTGGAGTGTCTGTCTGGATGTTGGCGTGTCTGTCTGGATGGTGGAGTGTCTGTCTGGATGTTGTAGTGTCTGTCCGGATGTTGGAATGTCTGTCTGGATGTTGGCGTGTCTGTCTGGATGTTGGAGTGTCTGTCTGGATGTTGGAGTGTCTGTCTGGATGTTGTAGTGTCTGTCTGGATGTTGTAGTGTCTGTCTGGAATTCGGAGTGTCTGTCTAGATGTCGGAGTGTCTGTCTGGATGTCGGAGTGTCTGTCTGGATGTTGTCTGTCTGGATGTCGGAGTGTCTGTCTGGATGTCGGAGTGTCTGTCTGGATGTCGGAGTGTCTGTCTGGATGTCGGAGTGTCTGTCTGGATGTTGTAGTGTCTGTCTGGATGTTTTAGTGTCTGGCTGGATGTTGTAGTGTCTGTCCGGATGTTGATGTTGGAGTGTCTGTCTGGATGTCGGAGTGTCTGTCTGAATGTCGGAGTGTCTGTCTGAATGTTGTAGTGTCTGTCTGGATGTCGGAGTGTCTGTCTGGATGTTGGAGTGTCTCTCTGGATGTTGGAGTGTCTGTCTGGATGTTGGAGTGTCTGTCTGGATGTTGTATTGTCTGTCTGGATGTCGGAGTGTCTGTCTGGATGTCGGAGTGTCTGTCTTTACACAGAAGAAGCACTGACTGTCTTTGACATTTTCCACAATTGATAATTTCCTGTCTAAATTGTGTTCCTTTTTAAATATTAGGATTTGTAAAATATGTTCTATGATCACTTCTGCTTGTCATTTTGGCGTCCATGGCTTGATGAGTGCCGGCTCCGGCCGTGAGCACTTCGCTGACCTATTCTTGACTCGGTAAAGAGGGTTTCAAGCAGATATTTGTGACATGTATCTGACAGCTTGTGTCTCAATCTAGATATGTTCTTCTTAATAACCTGAAGTCAGAGACAACCACATCCTCACCTGCAGCGGCAGCATAGGAGATATGAACTCTGTATGGGCTTTCTAGATGATTGTGTTTAAAAGGCACCATGCATGGCAGACAAGGTTAAACGTTTATAAAGGCACCATGCATGGCAGACAAGGTTAAACGTTTAAAAAGGCACCATGCATTGCAGACAAGGTTAAACGTTTATAAAGGCACCATGCATTGCAGACTTAAAGTTAAAAGTTACGGCCCTAATGTAAAGTTCCACATCAAAGTGATGCATCCATGACAGTAGTTGTTAGGATCGGTATGTCCAGGACAGTAGTTGTTAGGATCAGTATGTCCAGGACAGTAGTTGTTAGGATCGGTATGTCCATCACAGTAGTTGTTAGGATCGGTATGTCCAGGACAGTAGTTGTTAGGATCGGTAAGTCAGTGACAGTAGTTGTTAGGATCGGTATGTCCAGGACAGTAGTTGTTAGGATCGGTATGTCAGTGACAGTAGTTGTTAGGATCGGTATGTCCAGGACAGTAGTTGTTAGGATCGGTATGTCAGTGAATGTAGTTGTTAGGATCAGTATGTCCATCACAGTAGTTGTTAGGATCGGAATGTCCATCACAGTAGTTGTTAGGATCGGTATGTCAGTGACAGTAGTTGTTAGGATCGGTATGTCCAGGACAGTAGTTGTTAGGATCGGTATGTCAGTGACAGTAGTTGTTAGGATCAGTATGTCCAGGACAGTAGTTGTTAGGATCGGTATGTCCATGACAGTAGTTGTTAGGATCGGTATGTCCATCACAGTAGTTGTTAGGATCGGTATGTCCAGGACAGTAGTTGTTAGGATCGGTATGTCCATCACAGTAGTTGTTAGGATCGGTATGTCCAGGACAGTAGTTGTTAGGATCGGTATGTCAGTGACAGTAGTTGTTAGGATCGGTATGTCCATCACAGTAGTTGTTAGGATCGGTATGTCAGTGACAGTAGTTGTTAGGATCGGTATGTCCATCACAGTAGTTGTTAGGATCAGTATGTCCATCACAGTAGTTGTTAGGATCGGTATGTCCATCACAGTAGTTGTTAGGATCGGTATGTCAGTGACAGTAGTTGTTAGGATCGGTATGTCCATCACAGTAGTTGTTAGGATCGGTATGTCAGTGACAGTAGTTGTTAGGATCGGTATGTCAGTGACAGTAGTTGTTAGGATCGGTATGTCAGTGACAGTAGTTGTTAGGATCGGTATGTCAGTGACAGTAGTTGTTAGGATCGGTACAGTAGTTTGTTAGGATCGGTATGTCAGTGACAGTAGTTGTTAGGATCGGTATGTCAGTGACAGTAGTTGTTAGGATCGGTATGTCCAGGACAGTAGTTGTTAGGATCGGTATGTCCATGACAGTAGTTGTTAGGATCAGTATGTCAGTGACAGTAGTTGTTAGGATCGGTATGTCAGTGACAGTAGTTGTTAGGATCGGTATGTCAGTGACAGTAGTTGTTAGGATCGGTATGTCCATCACAGTAGTTGAGTGACAGTAGTTGTTAGGATCGGTATGTCCAGGACAGTAGTTGTTAGGATCGGTATGTCCAGGACAGTAGTTGTTAGGATCGGTATGTCCAGGACAGTAGTTGTTAGGATCGGTATGTCCAGGACAGTAGTTGTTAGGATCGGTATGTCAGTGACAGTAGCTGTTAGGATCGGTATGTCAGTGACAGTAGTTGTTAGGATCGGTATGTCAGTGACAGTAGTTGTTAGGATCGGTATGTCCAGGACAGTAGTTGTTAGGATCGGTATGTCCAGGACAGTAGTTGTTAGGATCGGTATGTCAGTGACAGTAGTTGTTAGGATCAGTATGTCCAGGACAGTAGTTGTTAGGATCGGTATGTCAGTGACAGTAGTTGATAGGATCAGTATGTCCAGGACAGTAGTTGTTAGGATCGGTATGTCCAGGACAGTAGTTGTTAGGATCGGTATGTCCATCACAGTAGTTGTTAGGATCGGTATGTCAGTGACAGTAGTTGTTAGGATCGGTATGTCCAGGACAGTAGTTGTTAGGATCGGTATGTCCAGGACAGTAGTTGTTAGGATCGGTATGTCCATCACAGTAGTTGTTGGGATCGGTATGTCCAGGACAGTAGTTGTTAGGATCGGTATGTTGTTAGGATCAGTATGTCAGTGACAGTAGTTGTTAGGATCGGTATGTCCATCACAGTAGTTGTTAGGATCAGTATGTCAGTGACAGTAGTTGTTAGGATCGGTATGTCAGTGACAGTAGTTGTTAGGATCGGTATGTCCATGACAGTAGTTGATAGGATCAGTATGTCCATGACAGTAGTTGATAGGATCGGTATGTCAGTGACAGTAGTTGTTAGGATCGGTATGTCAGTGACAGTAGTTGTTAGGATCGGTATGTCCATCACAGTAGTTGTTAGGATCGGTATGTCCATCACAGAAGTTGTTAGGATCGGTATGTCCATCACAGTTGTTAGGATCCATCACAGTAGTTGTTAGGATCGGTATGTCCATCACAGTAGTTGTTAGGATCGGTATGTCCATCACAGTAGTTGTTAGGATCGGTATGTCCATCACAGTAGTTGTTAGGATCGGTATGTCCATCACAGAAGTTGTTAGGATCGGTATGTCCATGACAGTAGTTGTTAGGATCGGTATGTCAGTGACAGTAGTTGTTAGGATCGGTATGTCCATGACAGTAGTTGTTAGGATCGGTATGTCAGTGACAGTAGTTGTTAGGATCGGTATGTCCATCACAGTAGTTGTTAGGATCGGTATGTCCAGGACAGTAGTTGTTAGGATCGGTATGTCAGTGACAGTAGTTGTTAGGATCGGTATGTCCATCACAGTAGTTGTTAGGATCGGTATGTCAGTGACAGTAGTTGTTAGGATCGGTATGTCCATGACAGTAGTTGTTAGGATCGGTATGTTGTTAGGATCGGTATGTACAGGACAGTAGTTGTTAGGATCGGTATGTCCATGACAGTAGTTGTTAGGATCGGTATGTCCAGGACAGTAGTTTTTAGGATCGGTATGTCCATGACAGTAGTTGTTAGGATCGGTATGTCAGTGACAGTAGTTGTTAGGATCGGTATGTCAGTGACAGTAGTTGTTAGGATCGGTATGTCCATGACAGTAGTTGTTAGGATCGGTATGTCCATCACAGTAGTTGTTAGGATCGGTATGTCCATCACAGTAGTTGTTAGGATCGGTAGTCCATCACAGTAGTTGTTAGGATCAGTATGTCAGTGACAGTAGTTGTTAGGATCGGTATGTCCATCACAGTAGTTGTTAGGATCGGTATGTCCATCACAGTAGTTGTTAGGATCGGTATGTCAGTGACAGTAGTTGTTAGGATCGGTATGTCCATCACAGTAGTTGTTAGGATCGGTATGTCCATCACAGTAGTTGTTAGGATCGGTATGTCAGTGACAGTAGTTGTTAGGATCGGTATGTCCATGACAGTAGTTGTTAGGATCGGTATGTCCATCACAGTAGTTGTTAGGATCGGTATGTCCATCACAGTAGTTGTTAGGATCGGTATGTCCATCACAGTAGTTGTTAGGATCGGTATGTCCATCACAGTAGTTGTTAGGATCGGTATGTCAGTGACAGTAGTTGTTAGGATCGGTATGTCAGTGACAGTAGTTGTTAGGATCGGTATGTCCATCACAGTAGTTGTTAGGATCGGTATGTCCATCACAGTAGTTGTTAGGATCGGTATGTCCATCACAGTAGTTGTTAGGATCGGTATGTCCATCACAGTAGTTGTTAGGATCGGTATGTCCATCACAGTAGTTGTTAGGATCGGTATGTCCATCACAGTAGTTGTTAGGATCGGTATGTCCATCACAGTAGTTGTTAGGATCGGTATGTCAGTGACAGTAGTTGTTAGGATCGGTATGTCAGTGACAGTAGTTGTTAGGATCGGTATGTCAGTGACAGTAGTTGTTAGGATCGGTATGTCCATCACAGTAGTTGTTAGGATCGGTATGTCCAGGACAGTAGTTTTTAGGATCGGTATGTCCAGGACAGTAGTTGTTAGGATCGGTATGTCCATCACAGTAGTTGTTAGGATCGTATGTCCATCACAGTAGTTGTTAGGATCGGTATGTCAGTGACAGTAGTTGTTAGGATCGGGATATGTCCATCACAGTAGTTGTTAGGATCGGTATGTCCATCACAGTAGTTGTTAGGATCGGTATGTCCATCACAGTAGTTGTTAGGATCGGTATGTCCATCACAGTAGTTGTTAGGATCGGTATGTCCATCACAGTAGTTGTTAGGATCGGTATGTCAGTGACAGTAGTTGTTAGGATCGGTATGTCCATGACAGTAGTTGTTAGGATCGGTATGTCCATCACAGTAGTTGTTAGGATCGGTATGTCCATCACAGTAGTTGTTAGGATCGGTATGTCCATCACAGTAGTTGTTAGGATCGGTATGTCAGTGACAGTAGTTGTTAGGATCGGTATGTCAGTGACAGTAGTTGTTAGGATCGGTATGTCCATCACAGTAGTTGTTAGGATCGGTATGTCCATCACAGTAGTTGTTAGGATCGGTATGTCCATCACAGTAGTTGTTAGGATCGGTATGTCAGTGACAGTAGTTGTTAGGATCGGTATGTCAGTGACAGTAGTTGTTAGGATCGGTATGTCAGTGACAGTAGTTGTTAGGATCGGTATGTCCAGGACAGTAGTTGTTAGGATCGGTATGTCCATGACAGTAGTTGTTAGGATCGGTATGTCAGTGACAGTAGTTGTTAGGATCAGTATGTCAGTGACAGTAGTTGTTAGGATCGGTATGTCAGTGACAGTAGTTGTTAGGATCGGTATGTCAGTGACAGTAGTTGTTAGGATCGGTATGTCAGTGACAGTAGTTGTTAGGATCGGTATGTCAGTGACAGTAGTTGTTAGGATCGGTATGTCCATCACAGTAGTTGAGTGACAGTAGTTGTTAGGATCGGTATGTCCAGGACAGTAGTTGTTAGGATCGGTATGTCCATCACAGTAGTTGTTAGGATCGGTATGTCAGTGACAGTAGTTGTTAGGATCGGTATGTCAGTGACAGTAGTTGTTAGGATCGGTATGTCAGTGACAGTAGCTGTTAGGATCGGTATGTCAGTGACAGTAGTTGTTAGGATCGGTATGTCCAGGACAGTAGTTGTTAGGATCGGTATGTCCAGGACAGTAGTTGTTAGGATCGGTATGTCAGTGACAGTAGTTGATAGGATCGGTATGTCCATCACAGTAGTTGTTAGGATCGGTATGTCAGTGACAGTAGTTGTTAGGATCGGTATGTCAGTGACAGTAGTTGTTAGGATCGGTATGTCCAGGACAGTAGTTGTTAGGATCGGTATGTCCAGGACAGTAGTTGTTAGGATCGGTATGTCCATCACAGTAGTTGTTGGGATCGGTATGTCCAGGACAGTAGTTGTTAGGATCGGTATGTTGTTAGGATCAGTATGTCAGTGACAGTAGTTGTTAGGATCGGTATGTCCATCACAGTAGTTGTTAGGATCGGTATGTCCAGGACAGTAGTTGTTAGGATCGGTATGTCAGTGACAGTAGTTGTTAGGATCGGTATGTCCATCACAGTAGTTGTTAGGATCGGTATGTCAGTGACAGTAGTTGTTAGGATCGGTATGTCCATGACAGTAGTTGTTAGGATCGGTATGTTGTTAGGATCGGTATGTACAGGACAGTAGTTGTTAGGATCGGTATGTCCATGACAGTAGTTGTTAGGATCGGTATGTCCAGGACAGTAGTTTTTAGGATCGGTATGTCCATGACAGTAGTTGTTAGGATCGGTATGTCAGTGACAGTAGTTGTTAGGATCGGTATGTCAGTGACAGTAGTTGTTAGGATCGGTATGTCCATGACAGTAGTTGTTAGGATCGGTATGTCCATCACAGTAGTTGTTAGGATCGGTATGTCCATCACAGTAGTTGTTAGGATCGGTATGTCCATCACAGTAGTTGTTAGGATCAGTATGTCAGTGACAGTAGTTGTTAGGATCGGTATGTCCCTCACAGTAGTTGTTAGGATCGGTATGTCCATCACAGTAGTTGTTAGGATCGGTATGTCAGTGACAGTAGTTGTTAGGATCGGTATGTCCATCACAGTAGTTGTTAGGATCGGTATGTCCATCACAGTAGTTGTTAGGATCGGTATGTCAGTGACAGTAGTTGTTAGGATCGGTATGTCCATGACAGTAGTTGTTAGGATCGGTATGTCCATCACAGTAGTTGTTAGGATCGGTATGTCCATCACAGTAGTTGTTAGGATCGGTATGTCCATCACAGTAGTTGTTAGGATCGGTATGTCCATCACAGTAGTTGTTAGGATCGGTATGTCAGTGACAGTAGTTGTTAGGATCGGTATGTCAGTGACAGTAGTTGTTAGGATCGGTATGTCCATCACAGTAGTTGTTAGGATCGGTATGTCCATCACAGTAGTTGTTAGGATCGGTATGTCCATCACAGTAGTTGTTAGGATCGGTATGTCCATCACAGTAGTTGTTAGGATCGGTATGTCCATCACAGTAGTTGTTAGGATCGGTATGTCAGTGACAGTAGTTGTTAGGATCGGTATGTCAGTGACAGTAGTTGTTAGGATCGGTATGTCAGTGACAGTAGTTGTTAGGATCGGTATGTCCATCACAGTAGTTGTTAGGATCGGTATGTCCAGGACAGTAGTTTTTAGGATCGGTATGTCCAGGACAGTAGTTGTTAGGATCGGTATGTCCATCACAGTAGTTGTTAGGATCGGTATGTCCATCACAGTAGTTGTTAGGATCGGTATGTCCATCACAGTAGTTGTTAGGATCGGTATGTCAGTGACAGTAGTTGTTAGGATCGGTATGTCCCTCACAGTAGTTGTTAGGATCGGTATGTCCATCACAGTAGTTGTTAGGATCGGTATGTCCATCACAGTAGTTGTTAGGATCGGTATGTCCATCACAGTAGTTGTTAGGATCGGTATGTCCATCACAGTAGTTGTTAGGATCGGTATGTCAGTGACAGTAGTTGTTAGGATCGGTATGTCCATGACAGTAGTTGTTAGGATCGGTATGTCCATCACAGTAGTTGTTAGGATCGGTATGTCCATCACAGTAGTTGTTAGGATCGGTATGTCCATCACAGTAGTTGTTAGGATCGGTATGTCAGTGACAGTAGTTGTTAGGATCGGTATGTCAGTGACAGTAGTTGTTAGGATCGGTATGTCCATCACAGTAGTTGTTAGGATCGGTATGTCCATCACAGTAGTTGTTAGGATCGGTATGTCCATCACAGTAGTTGTTAGGATCGGTATGTCAGTGACAGTAGTTGTTAGGATCGGTATGTCAGTGACAGTAGTTGTTAGGATCGGTATGTCAGTGACAGTAGTTGTTAGGATCGGTATGTCCAGGACAGTAGTTGTTAGGATCGGTATGTCCATGACAGTAGTTGTTAGGATCGGTATGTCAGTGACAGTAGTTGTTAGGATCAGTATGTCAGTGACAGTAGTTGTTAGGATCGGTATGTCAGTGACAGTAGTTGTTAGGATCGGTATGTCCAGGACAGTAGTGTCAGTGACAGTAGTTGTTAGGATCGGTATGTCAGTGACAGTAGTTGATGTCAGACAGTAGTTGTTAGGATCGGTATGTCCATCACAGTAGTTGACAGTAGTTGTTAGGATCGGTATGTCCAGGACAGTAGTTGTTAGGATCGGTATGTCCATCACAGTAGTTGTTAGGATCGGTATGTCAGTGACAGTAGTTGTTAGGATCGGTATGTCAGTGACAGTAGTTGTTAGGATCGGTATGTCAGTGACAGTAGCTGTTAGGATCGGTATGTCAGTGACAGTAGTTGTTAGGATCGGTATGTCCAGGACAGTAGTTGTTAGGATCGGTATGTCCAGGACAGTAGTTGTTAGGATCGGTATGTCAGTGACAGTAGTTGATAGGATCGGTATGTCCATCACAGTAGTTGTTAGGATCGGTATGTCAGTGACAGTAGTTGTTAGGATCGGTATGTCAGTGACAGTAGTTGTTAGGATCGGTATGTCCAGGACAGTAGTTGTTAGGATCGGTATGTCCAGGACAGTAGTTGTTAGGATCGGTATGTCCATCACAGTAGTTGTTGGGATCGGTATGTCCAGGACAGTAGTTGTTAGGATCGGTATGTTGTTAGGATCAGTATGTCAGTGACAGTAGTTGTTAGGATCGGTATGTCCATCACAGTAGTTGTTAGGATCAGTATGTCAGTGACAGTAGTTGTTAGGATCGGTATGTCAGTGACAGTAGTTGTTAGGATCGGTATGTCCATGACAGTAGTTGATAGGATCGGTATGTCAGTGACAGTAGTTGTTAGGATCGGTATGTCCATGACAGTAGTTGATAGGATCGGTATGTCCATGACAGTAGTTGATAGGATCGGTATGTCAGTGACAGTAGTTGATAGGATCGGTATGTCCATGACAGTAGTTGATAGGATCGGTATGTCCATGACAGTAGTTGATAGGATCGGTATGTCAGTGACAGTAGTTGTTAGGATCGGTATGTCCATGACAGTAGTTGATAGGATCGGTATGTCAGTGACAGTAGTTGTTAGGATCGGTATGTCCATGACAGTAGTTGATAGGATCGGTATGTCCATGACAGTAGTTGTTAGGATCGGTATGTCCATGACAGTAGTTGATAGGATCGGTATGTCCATGACAGTAGTTGATAGGATCGGTATGTCAGTGACAGTAGTTGTTAGGATCGGTATGTTGTTAGGATCGGTATGTCCATCACAGTAGTTGTTAGGATCGGTATGTCCATCACAGAAGTTGTTAGGATCGGTATGTCCATCACAGTAGTTGTTAGGATCGGTATGTCCATCACAGTAGTTGTTAGGATCGGTATGTCCATCACAGTAGTTGTTAGGATCGGTATGTCCATCACAGTAGTTGTTAGGATCGGTATGTCCATCACAGAAGTTGTTAGGATCGGTATGTCCATGACAGTAGTTGTTAGGATCGGTATGTCAGTGACAGTAGTTGTTAGGATCGGTATGTCAGTGACAGTAGTTGTTAGGATCGGTATGTCCATGACAGTAGTTGTTAGGATCGGTATGTCAGTGACAGTAGTTGTTAGGATCGGTATGTCCAGGACAGTAGTTGTTAGGATCAGTATGTCCAGGACAGTAGTTGTTAGGATCGGTATGTCAGTGACAGTAGTTGTTAGGATCGGTATGTCCATCACAGTAGTTGTTAGGATCGGTATGTCAGTGACAGTAGTTGTTAGGATCGGTATGTCCATGACAGTAGTTGTTAGGATCGGTATGTTGTTAGGATCGGTATGTCCAGGACAGTAGTTGTTAGGATCGGTATGTCCATGACAGTAGTTGTTAGGATCGGTATGTCCATGACAGTAGTTGTTAGGATCGGTATGTTGTTAGGATCGGTATGTACAGGACAGTAGTTGTTAGGATCGGTATGTCCATGACAGTAGTTGTTAGGATCGGTATGTCCAGGACAGTAGTTTTTAGGATCGGTATGTCAGTGACAGTAGTTGATAGGATCGGTATGTCAGTGACAGTAGTTGTTAGGATCGGTATGTCAGTGACAGTAGTTGTTAGGATCGGTATGTCCATGACAGTAGTTGTTAGGATCGGTATGTCCATCACAGTAGTTGTTAGGATCGGTATGTCCATCACAGTAGTTGTTAGGATCGGTATGTCCATCACAGTAGTTGTTAGGATCGGTATGTCCATCACAGTAGTTGTTAGGATCGGTATGTCCATCACAGTAGTTGTTAGGATCGGTATGTCCATCACAGTAGTTGTTAGGATCGGTATGTCCAGGACAGTAGTTTTTAGGATCGGTATGTCCAGGACAGTAGTTGTTAGGATCGGTATGTCCATCACAGTAGTTGTTAGGATCGGTATGTCCATCACAGTAGTTGTTAGGATCAGTATGTCAGTGACAGTAGTTGTTAGGATCGGTATGTCCCTCACAGTAGTTGTTAGGATCGGTATGTCCATCACAGTAGTTGTTAGGATCGGTATGTCAGTGACAGTAGTTGTTAGGATCGGTATGTCCATCACAGTAGTTGTTAGGATCGGTATGTCAGTGACAGTAGTTGTTAGGATCGGTATGTCCATGACAGTAGTTGTTAGGATCGGTATGTCCATCACAGTAGTTGTTAGGATCGGTATGTCCATCACAGTAGTTGTTAGGATCGGTATGTCCATCACAGTAGTTGTTAGGATCGGTATGTCCATCACAGTAGTTGTTAGGATCGGTATGTCCATCACAGTAGTTGTTAGGATCCATCACAGGTATGTCCATCACAGTAGTTGTTAGGATCGGTATGTCCATCACAGTAGTTGTTAGGATCGGTATGTCAGTGACAGTAGTTGTTAGGATCGGTATGTCAGTGACAGTAGTTGTTAGGATCGGTATGTCCATCACAGTAGTTGTTAGGATCGGTATGTCCATCACAGTAGTTGTTAGGATCGGTATGTCCATCACAGTAGTTGTTAGGATCGGTATGTCAGTGACAGTAGTTGTTAGGATCGGTATGTCAGTGACAGTAGTTGTTAGGATCGGTATGTCAGTGACAGTAGTTGTTAGGATCGGTATGTCCAGGACAGTAGTTGTTAGGATCGGTATGTCCATCACAGTAGTTGTTAGGATCGGTATGTCCAGGACAGTAGTTTTTAGGATCGGTATGTCCAGGACAGTAGTTGTTAGGATCGGTATGTCCATCACAGTAGTTGTTAGGATCGGTATGTCCATCACAGTAGTTGTTAGGATCGGTATGTCAGTGACAGTAGTTGTTAGGATCGGTATGTCCCTCACAGTAGTTGTTAGGATCGGTATGTCCATCACAGTAGTTGTTAGGATCGGTATGTCCCTCACAGTAGTTGTTAGGATCGGTATGTCCATCACAGTAGTTGTTAGGATCGGTATGTCCATCACAGTAGTTGTTAGGATCGGTATGTCAGTGACAGTAGTTGTTAGGATCGGTATGTCCATGACAGTAGTTGTTAGGATCGGTATGTCCATCACAGTAGTTGTTAGGATCGGTATGTCCATCACAGTAGTTGTTAGGATCGGTATGTCCATCACAGTAGTTGTTAGGATCGGTATGTCCATCACAGTAGTTGTTAGGATCGGTATGTCAGTAGTTGTTAGGATCGGTATGACAGTAGTTGTTAGGATCGGTATGTCAGTGACAGTAGTTGTTAGGATCGGTATGTCCATCACAGTAGTTGTTAGGATCGGTATGTCCATCACAGTAGTTGTTAGGATCGGTATGTCCATCACAGTAGTTGTTAGGATCGGTATGTCCATCACAGTAGTTGTTAGGATCGGTATGTCCATCACAGTAGTTGTTAGGATCGGTATGTCAGTGACAGTAGTTGTTAGGATCGGTATGTCAGTGACAGTAGTTGTTAGGATCGGTATGTCAGTGACAGTAGTTGTTAGGATCGGTATGTCAGTGAATGGGTGATTGGTAGAAGGATGAATAGGTGAGTAATAAATCAAATCAAATCAAATTTATTTATATAGCCCTTCGTACATCAGCTGATATCTCAAAGTGCTGTACGGAAACAAACAGCAAGCAATGCAGGTGTAGAAGCACGGAGATTAAAATGATAACTTGCCTGTGTGTCACACCCTGATCTGTTTCACCTGTCTTTGTGCTTGTCTCCACCCCCCCCCAGGTGTCGCCCATCTTCTCAATTATCCCCTGTATATATATACCTGCGTTCTCTGTTTGTCTGTTGCCAGTTCGTCTTGTCTTGTCAGGTCTTGACAGCGTTCTTTCCAGCCTTCCCGTTTCACTAGTTCTGTTTCCTAGTTTTTCCCGGGTTTGGACCATTCTATCTGCCGTTCTGTGCCTGCCTGACTCTGACCTGATCACGATCCTCTGCTTGCCCTTTGCCCCATGTTTCTAATAAATCATCTGAGAACTGTACTATCCACCTCCCGTGTCTGCATCTGGGTCATATCCTGTCGTGATACTATGTGTGATTTCGTGTGTGTGTACCTCTGCTAGTATAGATGTCCTCAGTGCCAGCGGTCTGTCCTATCAGATGATACTGGTTGAGTCGTGACCCCTCCTCTGCCACCACCACTGACTTGGCTGCTCCCTGGGTCCACGAATACACCACCTCAGACACAGGATACGCATCTACAAAAGGAGACAGGAAACAGGATACGCATCTACAACAGGAGACAGGAAACAGGATACGCATCTACAACAGGAGACAGGAAACAGGATACGCATCTACAACAGGAGACAGGAAACAGGATACACATCTACAACAGGAGACAGGAAACAGGATACGCATCTCCAACAAGAGACAGGAAACAGGATACGCATCTACAACAGGAGACAGGAAACAGGATACGCATCTACAACAGGAGACAGGAAACAGGATACGCATCTACAAAAGGAGACAGGAAACAGGATACACATCTACAACAAGAGACAGGACACAGGATACTCATCTACAACAGGAGACAGGAAACAGGATACACATCTACAACAAGAGACAGGACACAGGATACTCATCTACAACAGGAGACAGGACACAGGATACTCATCTACAACAGGAGATAGGACACAGGATAGTCATCTACAACAGAAGACAGGATACATATCTACAACAGAAGACAGGAAGCAGGATACCCGCCATGTGTCCCCACCCAACATGGGGATGATCTCCTGGAACCAGCATCAACAACAGACCCTTACCAACACTTGCTGGCCCTACAACATCAGAAGGAAATGCCTCAGTGCCATCAAAACAGTCAGTAGCTTATGCTGGCCCTACAACATCACAAGGAAATGCCTCACTGCCATCAAAACAGTTAGTAGCTCATGCTGGCCCTACAACATCACAAGGAAATGCCTCAGTGCCATCAA
Organism: Oncorhynchus nerka; assembly: GCF_034236695.1. NCBI lineage: Eukaryota > Metazoa > Chordata > Actinopteri > Salmoniformes > Salmonidae > Oncorhynchus > Oncorhynchus nerka. The sequence goes on along the minus strand of NC_088419.1, from coordinate 98,074,844 downwards.
AACAGTTAGTAGCTCATGCTGGACCTACAACATCACAAGGAAATGCCTCAATGCCATCAAAACAGTCAGTAGCTCATGCTGGCCCTACAACATCACAAGGAAATGCATTAGCGCCAGCAAAACAGTCAATAGCTCTAGGTCATTGATAAGCAGCATACTTTGAGCTGTTGACCAAATCTCTCTTTCCAAGCAGCCTACACACAGTGCTCCACATCCCATTAAGGAGGAGTCTGTCATGATCACCCTGCGGACACTACCTGGCCCATGAAAACCCCCTGCAACAGCAGTCACGGGTCTCTCCAATAATAGCAGGCACAAGCTAAAAGGCACCAAGTGTTTCAGCTGAAACCGTGACAGAAAGAGCCGGAATGCGACTTTCCTCTGTTGGGACAAAAATCCATGATCCAGAACGAGACCCAGAAACTGACTACGCAGTCAAGTCAAATAACTTTTCTTGTGATTCACTATGAACCCCAGCAAATGTGGAAACCAGCTTAGCAGTGTGGAGCTCCTACATGTTCCCTTGACTCTGCTACGACCAGCCTATCGTCCAGAAAGGCAAATACTCTGATCCGCTGGCACCGCACCAGTGCCAAAACTTCCTCCACCACCATAGAAAAAGTATGTGTGAGGATGTACGGTATAGCACATGGAAAAAGGCATCCTTCAGATCTATGGACGTGAACCAATCGCTGGGGCACACCGTCTGCAATAGCCGGCAAAGTGTGAGCATTTTGAACTTGCAACATTGAGGTGCTTCTTTAATACACGTAATTCCAGGATGGGATGCAACATTCTATCGCTCTTGGCAACTAAGAAGTACCGGCTGTACCAACCATTTTGTTCTTCTGACTCGGGGACCAACCGAATAGCCTGCTTTTGAAGGAGGGAGGAAATCTCCTCTGGGATGCAAAGGAGGACGCACAACAAACTGCAGACTGTACCCTCGTCACCTATGCTGGGGCGGCAGGGTAGCCTAGTGGTTAGAGCATTGGACTAGTAACCGGAAGGTTGCAAGTTCAAACCTCCAAACTGACAAGGTACAAATCTGTCATTCTGCCCCTGAACAGGCAGTTAACCCACTGTTTGTAGGCCGTCATTGAAAATAAGAATTTGTACTTAACTGACTTGCCTAGTTAACCTCTTCAACCTATGGGGGTGCTATGTCATTATTGGATAAAAAAAACGTGCCCGTTTTAAGCGCAATATTTTGTCACGAAAAGATGCTCGACTATGCATATAATTGCCAGCTTTGGAAAGAAAACACTCTGACATTTTCAAAACTGCAAAGATATTATCTGTGAGTGCCCCAGAACTGATCTTACAGGCGAATTGAGCAGGATTTTTCAAGATGAAACTTCAAACAGGAAATGAGCAGGATTTTTGACGCTCTGTTTTACTATCGTCTCCTTATATGGCTGTGAATATGCTTTGAATGAGCTTATGCGCTCTGCCGTTCGTCCAAGATGTCTGCAGCATTGTGACGTATTTGTAGGCATATCATTGGAAGATTGGCCATAAGAGACTATATTTGCCAGGGGGCCGTCCGGTGTCCTTTGTCTAAGTTGGTGCGTAATTCCCAGTAGCAATTATTTTACCATGCAATACAGAAGGAGACGCATACTTCCAGGAACGATACATCATTGAAGAGATATGTGAAAAACACCTTGAGGATTGGTTCTAAACAATGTTTGCCATGTTTCAGTCGATATTATGGAGTTAATTTGGAAAAAAGTTCGGCGTTTGGATAACTGAATTTTCTGGGTTTTTTGGTAGCCAAACGTGACCCACCAAACGGACCGATTTCTCCTGCACAAATAATCTTTCAGGAAAACGGAACATTTGCTATCTAACTGAGAGTCTCCTCATTGAAAACATCCGAAGTTCTTCAAAGGTAAATGATTTATTGAATGTTTTTGCTGTTTTTGTGAAAATGTTGCCTGCTAATGCTAACGCTAAATGCTAATGCTAAATGCTAACGCTAAATGCTAATGCTAAATGCTAACGCTAAATGCTAAATGCTAGTTTGCTATGGTAGAGAAGCATATTTTTGAAAATCTGAGATGACAGTGTTGTTAACAAAAGGCTAAGCATGAGAGCTAGCATATTGATTTCATTTCATTTGCGATTTTCATGAATAGTTAACGTTGCGTTATGGTAATGGGCTTGAGGCTGTAGTCATGATACCGGATCCGGGTTGGCTCGACGCAAGAAGTTAAATAAAGGTTAAAAAAAATATATAAAAAAATAAATGGTTGAAGTATGCATGCCCCCCACTGGACAGAGTAGAGCACGTTGCCAGTCTCCCGCTACTGGATGGAGCACGCTGCCAGTCTTCCGCTACTGGATGGAGCGCGCTGCCAGTCTCCCGCTACTGGACGGAGCGCGCTGCCAGTCTCCCGCTACTGGATAGAGCACGCTGCCAGTCTCCCGCTACTGGATGGAGCGCGCTGCCAGTCTCCCGCTACTGGACGGAGCGCGCTGCCAGTCTCCCTACATTATCTCCTGAAGGGGCAGAGCAGAGAGCCACCCTGAGGACTGGGACTTGTTTTCATATTCAACACTCTTGACAATTGTGTGTCCTAAAGGATTAGTCCCCTAGGATTAGCCCACAAGGATTAGCCCTCTTGTTAGCCTCTGGTGCAAGGTATCTTTCCGCTTCACCGCTGCAGGGACAGGAGGTAAATAGCTTCCCCAAAACCTAGAGGCACCATATTCATCCATTATGAAGAGAGGAGCAGAGAGGAGCAGAGGGGAAGAGCATCTTTATTCTATTTCCCCTTATAGTACTGTGCCATATATAGTGGCTTGCGAAAGTATTCACCCCTTTGGCATTTTTCCTATTTTGTTGCCTTACAACCTGGAATAAAAATGGAATTAAAATAGATTTTTGGGGTTTTGTATAATTGGATTTACACAACATGCCTACCACTTTGAAGATGCAAAATATATTTTATTGTGAAACAAACAAGAAATAAGACAAAAAATATAAAAAAATACTTGAGCGTGCATAATTATTCACACCCCCAAAGTCAATACTTTGTCGAGCCACCTTTTGCAGCAATTACAGCTGCAAGTCTCTTGGGGTTTGTCTCTATAAGCTTGGCACATCTAGCCAGTGGGATTTCTGCCCATTCTTCAAGGCAATACTGCTCCAGCTCCTTCAAGTTGGATGGGTTCCGCTGGTGTACAGCAATCTTCAAGTCATACCACAGATTCTTAATTGGATTGAGGTCTGGGCTTTGACTAAGCCATTCCAAGACATGTAAATGTTTCCCCTTAAACCACTCGAGTGTTGCTTTAGCGGTATGTTTAGGGTCATTGTCCTGCTGGAAGGTGAACCTCTGTCCCAGTCTCAAATCTCTGGAAGACTGAAACAGGTTTCCCTCAATAATTTCCCTGTATTTGGCGCCATCCATCATTCCTTCAATTCTGACCAGTTTCCCAGTCCCTGCCGATGAAAAACATCCCTACAGATGGTGTTATCGGGGGGATGAGAGGTGTTTGGTTTGCCCCAGACATAGTGTTTTCCTTGATGGCCAAAAAGTTCCATTTTAGTCTCATCTGACCAGAGTACCTTCTTCTCCCACATGCCTTTTTGGATGCGGATCCACTCTTCCGTAAAGCCCAGCTCTCTGGAGTGTATGGCTTAAAGTGGTCCTATGGACAGATACTCCCATCTCCACTGTGGAGCTTTGCAGCTCCTTCAGGGTTATCTTTGGTCTCTTTGTTGCCACTCTGATTAATGCCCTCCTTGCCTGGTCCATGAGTTTTGGTGGGCTGCCCTCTCTTGGCAGGTTTGTTGTGGTGCCATATTCTTTCCATTTTTTAATAATGGATTTATTGGTGCTCCGTGGGATGTTCAAAGTTCCTGATATTTGTTTATAACTCAACCCTGATCTGTACTTCTCCACAACTTTGTCCCTGACCTGTTTGGAGAGCTCCTTGGTCTTCATGGGGCTGCTTGTTTGTGGTGCCCCTTGCTTAGTGGTGTTGCAGACTCTGGGGCCTTTCAGAACAGGTGTATATATACTGAGATCATGTGACACTTAAATAAAGTCCACCTGTGTACAATCTAACTAATTATGTGACTTCTGAAGGTGATTGGTTGCACCAGATGTTATTTAGGGGCTTCATAGCAGAGGGGGTGAACACATATATACACACACCACTTTTCTGTTTCTATTTTTTAGAATTCTTTAAAATAAATAAACATTTTTTATTTCACTTCACCAATTTGGACTATTTTGTGTCCAAATCCATGTTATTTACAGGTTGTAATGCAACAAAATAGGAAAAAAACTTTTGCAAGGTATCCCCCTTTTCACCCATATATTTGTAATGAGTGTACATACTTTCTCCCTCAAGAAACTGGTGCACCTGACACCTAGTACATGGACACTACAGGGTGTCGAAACTGGTGCACATGGACACAGGGTGTCTGGTGCACATGGCACCTACATGGACTCTACAGGTTTTCGAAACTGGTGCACCTGGCACCTACTAAACTCTACAGGTGCACCTGGCACCTACACCTCTACAGGGAGTCGAAACTGGTGCACCTGGCACCTACTACATGGACTCTACAGGGTGTCGAAACTGGCGCACCTGGCACCTACTACATGGACTCTACAGGGTGTCGAAACTGGTGCACCTGGCACCTACTACATGGACTCTACAGGGTGTCGAAACTGGTGCACCTGGCACCTACTACATGGACTCTACAGGGTGTACCATACTACCATACCCCGTTTTCTCTGTATACATAAATGATATCGCTCTTGCTGCTGGTGATTCTCTGATCCACCTCTACGCAGACGAAACCGTTCTGTATACATCTGGCCCTTGTTTGGACACTGTGTTAACAAACCTCCAAACGAGCTTGAATGCCATAAAACACACCTTCTGTGGCCTCCAACTGCTCTCAAACGCTAGGAAAACTAAATGCATGCATGCTCTTCAATTGATCGCTGCCAGCACCTGGGGCCCGACTAGCATCACTACTCAGGACGGTTCTGACTTAGAATATGTGGACAACTACAAATACTTAGGTGTCTGGCTAGACTGTAAACTCTCCTTCCAGACTCACATTAAGCATCTCCAATCCAAAGTTAACGCAAGAATATCTTCCTATTTCGCAACAAAGCCTCCTCCACTCATGCTGCCAAACATACCCTTGTAAAACTGACTACCGATCATTGACTTCGCAATGTAATTTACAAAATAGCCTCCAACACTCTACTCAGCAAATTGGATGCAGTCTACCACAGCGTCATCCGTTTTGTCACCAACGCCCCATATACTACCCACCACTGCGACCTGTATGCTCTCGTTGGCTGATCCTCGTTAGATATTCGTTGCCAAATCCACTGGCTCCAGGTCATCTATAAGTCTTTGCTAGTTAAAGCTCCGCCTTATCCCAGCTCACTGGTCACCATAGCAGCACCCACACGTAGCACGCGCTCCAGCAGGTATATTTCACTGGTCATCCCCAAAGCCAACACCTCTTTGGCCGCCTTTGCTTCCAGTTCTCTGCGGCCAATGACTGGAACAAATTGCAAAAATCACTGAAGTTGGAGACTCATATCTCCCTCACTAGCTTTAAGCGTCAGCTGTCAGAGCAGCTAAGCGATCGCTGCAGCTGTACACAGCCCATCTGTAAATAGCCCATCCAACCAACTACCTACCATATTTGCTTTTGTTTTTCTGCTCTTTTATACACCAGTATTTCTACTTGCACATCCTCATCTGCACACATATCACTCCAGTGTAAATTGCTAAATTGTAATTACTTCTCCACTATTGGCCTATTTATTGCCTTACCTCCTTACTTCATTTGCACTTACTGTATACATATTTTTATTTTGTGTTAATGACTGTACGTTTGTTTATCCCATGTGTAACTCTGTGTTGTTTTTGCCGCACTGCTTTGCTTTATCTTGGCCAGGTCGCAGTTGTAAATGAGAACTTGTTCTCAACTGGCCTACCTGGTTAAATAAAGGTGAAATTTAAAAAAGAATGGAGATGGAGTTTGATATGAGTCTGGAAGGAGAGTTTTCAGTCTAGCAAGACACCTAGGTATTTATAGTTGTCCACGTATTATAGTTTAGAACCGTCCAGAGTAGTGATGCTAGTCGGGCGGGCGGGTGCAGGCAGCGAACGGTTGAAAAGTATGCATTTGGTTTTACTAGCGTTTAAGAGTAGTTGGAGGCCACGGAAGAAGTGTTGTATGGCATTGAACCTCGTTTGGAGGTTAGTTAACACAGTGTCCAAAGAAGGCCCAGATGTATACAGAATGGTGTCGTCTGCGTAGAGGTGGATCAGGGAATCACCCGCAGCAAGAGCGACATTGTTGATGTATACAGAGAAAAGAGTCGGCCTGAGAATTGAACCCTGTGGTACCCCCATAGAGACTGCCAGAGGTCCGGACAACAGGCCCTCCGATTTGACACACTGAACTCTGTCTGTGAAGTAGTTGGTGAACCAGGCGAGAAACCAATTTGAGAAACCAAGGCTATTGAGTCTTCCGATAAGAATACGGTGATTGACAGAGCCGAAAGCCTTGGCCAGGTCGATGAAGACGGCTGCATAGTGCTGTCTTTTATCAATGGCAGTTATGATATCGTTTAGTACCTTGAGCGTGACTGAGCTGCACACATGACCAGCTCGGAAACCGGATTGCACAGAGGAGAACGTACGGTGGGATTCTTTTCTTGGAGAGTTCATTCTTCCTGTCCACTAAAGTTACGGGGAAGCGAACAGGCTGTATGGACGGAGACCAACGGGTAGAATATTCACCATATTCAGCCATGTGTTGTTGTTTTTTTAAAGACAAATTATCTTACAATCTCTCATGTCTCTCTGGGAGAAAATCCGTGCCCTAAGCTTGTCTACATTATTGTCCAGAGACTGTACATTAGCAAGTTATATAAGCGGTGGGTGGTTTGCCATCCTAGGGAGTATGACTAGAATGCAAGCTCTCCTTCCTCTCCTTCGGCGGCATCTTTTTGGTAGAGCGACCGGGATGAATGGAGCTGCTTCATATAGTCCAAACAATAGATCCAGGTCTGGGAAGCCGAGCTCTAGCTGGGCCACTCAAGGAGCTCTAGCTGGGCCACTCAAGGAGCTCTAGCTGGGCCACTCAAGGAGCTCTAGCTGGGCCACTCAAGGAGCTCTAGCTGGGCCACTCAAGGAGCTCTAGCTGGGCCACTCAAGGAGCTCTAGCTGGGCCACTCAAGGAGCTCTAGCTGGGCCACTCAAGGAGCTCTAGCTGGGCCACTCAAGGAGCTCTAGCTGGGCCACTCAAGGAGCTCTAGCTGGGCCACTCAAGGAGCTCTAGCTGGGCCACTCAAGGAGCTCTAGCTGGGCCACTCAAGGAGCTCTAGCTGGGCCACTCAAGGAGCTCTAGCTGGGCCACTCAAGGAGCTCTAGCTGGGCCACTCAAGGAGCTCTAGCTGGGCCACTCAAGGAGCTCTAGCTGGGCCACTCAAGGAGCTCTAGCTGGGCCACTCAAGGATGAATGGAGCTGCTTCATATAGTCCAAACAATGGATCCAGGTCTGGGAAGCCGAATTTGTTTCACCGATCTAATGTCTAAACAATACTCCTTTATTAATCCAAAAGAAAACATATATCATTTTTTAAAACTGAAATATAACATTTACATAAGTATTCAGACCCTTTACAGTAATTTGTTGAAGCACCTTTGGCAGAGATTACAGCCTCTAGCCTTTTGGGTATGACGCTACAAGCTTAGCACACAGGTATATGGGGAGTTTCTCCCATTCTTCTCTGCAGATCCTCTCAAGTTATGTCAGGTTGGAAGGGGAGCATTGCTGCACAGCTATTTTTAAGTCTCTGGCTGGGCCACTCAAGGAGCTCTAGCTGGGCCACTCAAGGAGCTCTAGCTGGGCCACTCAAGGAGCCCTGGCTGGGCCACTCAAGGAGCCCTGGCTGGGCCACTCAAGGAGCCCTGGCTGGGCCACTCAAGGAGCCCTGGCTGGGCCACTCAAGGAGCCCTGGCTGGGCCACTCAAGGAGCCCTGGAGCCCTGGCTGGGCCACTCAAGGAGCCCTGGCTGGGCCACTCAAGGAGCCCTGGCTGGGCCACTCAAGGAGCCCTGGCTGGGCCACTCAAGGAGCCCTGGCTGGGCCACTCAAGGAGCCCTGGCTGGGCCACTCAAGGAGCCCTGGCTGGGCCACTCAAGGAGCCCTGGCTGGGCCACTCAAGGAGCCCTGGCTAGGCCACTCAAGGAGCCCTGGCTGGGCCACTCAAGGAGCCCTGGCTGGGCCACTCAAGGAGCCCTGGCTGGGCCACTCAAGGAGCCCTGGCTGGGCCACTCAAGGAGCCCTGGCTGGGCCACTCAAGGAGCCCTGGCTGGGCCACTCAAGCCCTGGCTAGAGCCCTGGCTGGGCCACTCAAGGAGCCCTGGCTGGGCCACTCAAGGAGCCCTGGCTGGGCCACTCAAGGAGCCCTGGCTGGGCCACTCAAGGAGCCCTGGCTGGGCCACTCAAGGACATTCCATAATGACAAAGCGAAAAAAGTTTTTTATACATTTTAGCAAATGTATTTATGTTCCAATTCAGCATTGTTCACACCCTTTTAAGCCTTATCCCCAACCATCTCTTTAAGAACTCACATGTAAACAAATGGCCAACCGTCAGCAGGTCAATCATGGTTAGGGAGGATAATATCTGTCTCTACACCAGTTAGAGGAGGAGGTGATTAACACTGTCTCTATACCAGTTAGAGGAGGAGGTGATTAACACTGTCTCTACACCAGTTAGAGGAGGAGGTGATTAACACTGTCTCTACACCAGTTAGAGGAGGTGGTGGTGATTAACACTGTCTCTACACCAGTTAGAGGAGGAGGTGATTAACACTGTCTCTATACCAGTTAGAGGAGGAGGTGGTGATTAACACTGTCTCTACACCAGTTAGAGGAGGAGGTGATTAACACTGTCTCTATACCAGTTAGAGGAGGAGGAGGTGATTAACACTGTCTCTATAGCAGTTAGAGGAGGAGGAGGAGGTGATTAACACTTTCTCTATACCAGTTAGAGGAGGAGGTGGTGATTAACACTTTCTCTATACCAGTTAGAGGAGGAGGTGGTGATTAACACTGTCTCTACACCAGTTAGAGGAGGAGGTGATTAACACTGTCTCTATACCAGTTAGAGGAGGAGGAGGTGGTGATTAACACTGTCTCTATACCAGTTAGAGGAGGAGGAGGAGGTGATTAACACTGTCTCTATACCAGTTAGAGGAGGAGGAGGAGGTGATTAACACTTTCTCTATACCAGTTAGAGGAGGAGGAGGTGGTGATTAACACTGTCTCTATACCAGTTAGAGGAGGAGGAGGAGGTGATTAACACTTTCTCTATACCAGTTAGAGGAGGAGGTGGTGATTAACACTTTCTCTATACCAGTTAGAGGAGGAGGTGGTGATTAACACTGTCTCTACACCAGTTAGAGGAGGAGGTGATTAACACTGTCTCTATACCAGTTAGAGGAGGAGGAGGTGGTGATTAACACTGTCTCTATACCAGTTAGAGGAGGAGGAGGAGGTGATTAACACTGTCTCTATACCAGTTAGAGGAGGAGGAGGAGGTGATTAACACTTTCTCTATACCAGTTAGAGGAGGAGGTGGTGATTAACACTGTCTCTATACCAGTTAGAGGAGGAGGAGGAGGTGATTAACACTTTCTCTATACCAGTTAGAGGAGGAGGTGGTGATTAACACTTTCTCTATACCAGTTAGAGGAGGAGGTGGTGATTAACACTGTCTCTACACCAGTTAGAGGAGGAGGTGGTTAACACTGTCTCTATACCAGTTAGAGGAGGAGGAGGTGGTGATTAACACTGTCTCTATACCAGTTAGAGGAGGAGGAGGAGGTGATTAACACTGTCTCTATACCAGTTAGAGGAGGAGGTGGTGATTAACACTGTCTCTACACCAGTTAGAGGAGGAGGTGATTAACACTGTCTCTACACCAGTTAGAGGAGGAGGTGATTAACACTGTCTCTATACCAGTTAGAGGAGGAGGAGGTGGTGATTAACACTGTCTCTATACCAGTTAGAGGAGGAGGAGGAGGTGGTGATTAACACTGTCTCTATACCAGTTAGAGGAGGAGGAGGAGGTGGTGATTAACACTGTCTCTATACCAGTTAGAGGAGGAGGAGGTGATTAACACAGTCTCTATACCAGTTAGAGGAGGAGGTGGTGGTGATTAACACTGTCTCTACACCAGTTAGAGGAGGTGATTAACACTGTCTCTATACCAGTTACAGGAGGAGGTGGTGATTAACACTGTCTCTATACCAGTTAGAGGAGGAGGTGATTAACACTGTCTCTATACCAGTTAGAGGAGGAGGAGGTGATTAACACTGTCTCTATAGCACTTATAGGAGGAGGAGGTGATTAACATTGTCTCTATACCAGTTAGAGGAGGAGGTGGTGATTAAAACTGTCTCTACACCAGTTAGAGGAGGTGGTGGTGATTAACACTGTCTCTATACCAGTTAGAGGAGGAGGTGATTAACACTGTCTCTATACTAGTTAGAGGAGGAGGAGGTGATTAACACTGTCTCTATACCAGTTAGAGGAGGAGGAGGTGATTAACACTGTCTCTACACCAGTTAGAGGAGGAGGAGGTGATTAACACTGTCTCTATACCAGTTAGAGGAGGAGGAGGTGATTAACACTGTCTCTACACCAGTTAGAGGAGGAGGAGGTGATTAACACTGTCTCTACACCAGTTAGAGGAGGAGGAGGTGATTAACACTGTCTCTATACCAGTTAGAGGAGGAGGTGATTAACACTGTCTCTACACCAGTTAGAGGAGGAGGTGATTAACACTGTCTCTATACCAGTTAGAGGAGTTGGTGATCAACACTGTCTCTATACCAGTTAGAGGAGGAGGAGGTGATTAACACTGTCTCTATACCAGTTAGAGGAGGAGGTGGTGATTAACACTGTCTCTACACCAGTTAGAGGAGGAGGTGGTGATTAACACTGTCTCTATACCAGTTAGAGGAGATGGTGATCAACACTGTCTCTATACCAGTTAGAGGAGGAGGAGGTGATTAACACTGTCTCTATACCAGTTAGAGGAGGAGGTGATTAACACTGTCTCTACACCAGTTAGAGGAGGAGGTGATTAACACTGTCTCTATACCAGTTAGAGGAGGAGGTGATTAACACTGTCTCTAAATCAAATCCAATCAAATCAAATTTTATTTGTCACATACACATGGTTAGCAGATGTTAATGCGAGTGTAGCGAAATGCTTGTGCTTCTAGTTCCGACAATGCAGTGATAACCAACAAGTAATCTAACTAACAATTCCAAAACTACTGTCTTATACACAGTGTAAGGGGATAAGGAATATGTACATAAGGATATATGAATGAGTGATGGTACAGAGCAGCATACAGTAGATGGTATCGAGTACAGTATATACATATGAGATGAGTATGTAGACAAAGTAAACAAAGTGGCATAGTTAAAGTGGCTAGTGACATAAGAATGCAGTCGATGATCTAGAGTACAGTATATACATATGCATATGAGATGAATAGTGTAGGGTAAGTAACATTATATAAGGTAGCATTGTTTAAAGTGGCTAGTGATATATTTACATCATTTCCCATCAATTCCCATTATTAAAGTGGCTGGAGTTGGGTCAGTGTCAATGACAGTGTGTTGGCAGCAGCCACTCAATGTTAGTGATTGCTGTTTAACAGTCTGATGGCCTTGAGATAGAAGCTGTTTTTCAGTCTCTCGGTCCCAGCGTTGATGCACCTGTACTGACCTCGCCTTCTGGATGATAGCGGGGTGAACAGGCAGTGGTTCGGGTGGTTGATGTCCTTGATGATCTTTATGGCCTTCCTGTAACATCGGGTGGTGTAGGTGTCCTGGAGGGCAGGTAGTTTGCCCCGGTGATGCGTTGTGCAGACCTCACTACCCTCTGGAGAGCCTTACGGTTGAGGGCGGAGCAGTTGCCGTACCAGGCGGTGATACAGCCCGCCAGGACGCTCTCGATTGTGCATCTGTAGAAGTTTGTGAGTGCTTTTGGTGACAAGCCGAATTTCTTCAGCCTCCTGAGGTTGAAGAGGCGCTGCTGCGCCTTCTTCACGACGCTGTCAGTGTGAGTGGACCAATTCAGTTTGTCTGTGATGTGTATGCCGAGGAACTTAAAACTTGCTACCCTCTCCACTACTGTTCCATCGATGTGGATAGGGGGGGGTTCCCTCTGCTGTTTCCTGAAGTCCACAATCATCTCCTTAGTTTTGTTGACGTTGAGTGTGAGGTTATTTTCCTGACACCACACTCCGAGGGCCCTCACCTCCTCCCTGTAGGCCGTCTCGTCGTTGTTGGTAATCAAGCCTACCACTGTTGTGTCGTCCGCAAACTTGATGATTGAGTTGGAGGCGTGCGTGGCCACGCAGTCGTGGGTGAACAGGGAGTACAGGAGAGGGCTCAGAACGCACCCTTGTGGGGCCCCCGTGTTGAGGATCAGTGGGGAGGAGATGTTGTTGCCTACCCTCACCACCTGGGGGCGGCCCGTCAGGAAGTCCAGTACCCAGTTGCACAGGGCGGGGTCGAGACCCAGGGTCTCGAGCTTGATGACGAGCTTGGAGGGTACTATGGTATTGAATGCCGAGCTGTAGTCGATGAACAGCATTCTCACATAGGTATTCCTCTTGTCCAGGTGGGTTAGGGCAGTGTGCAGTGTGGTTGAGATTGCATCGTCTGTGGACCTATTTGGGCGGTAAGCAAATTGGAGTGGGTATAGGGTGTCAGGTAGGGTGGAGGTGATATGGTCCTTGACTAGTCTCTCAAAGCACTTCATGATGACGGAAGTGAGTGCTACGGGGCGGTAGTCGTTTAGCTCAGTTACCTTAGCTTTCTTGGGAACAGGAACAATGGTGGCCCTCTTGAAGCATGTGGGAACAGCAGACTGGTATAGGGATTGATTGAATATGTCCGTAAACACACCGGCCAGCTGGTCTGCGCATGCTCTGAGGGCGCGGCTGGGGATGCCGTCTGGGCCTGCAGCCTTGCGAGGGTTAACACGTTTAAATGTCTTACTCACCTCGGCTGCAGTGAAGGAGAGACCGCATGTTTTCGTTGCAGGCCGTGTCAGTGGCACTGTATTGTCCTCAAAGCGGGCAAAAAGTGATTTAGTCTGCCTGGGAGCAAGACATCCTGGTCCGTGACTGGGCTGGGTTTCTTCTTGTAGTCCGTGATTGACTGTAGACCCTGCCACATGCCTCTTGTGTCTGAGCCATTGAATTGAGATTCCACTTTGTCTCTGTACTGACGCTTAGCTTGTTTAATAGCCTTGCGGAGGGAATAGCTGCATTGTTTATATTCGGACATATTACCAGACACCTTGCCCTGATTAAAAGCAGTGGTTCGCGCTTTCAGTTTCACGCGAATGCTGCCATCAATCCACGGTTTCTGGTTTGGGACTGTTTTTATCGTTGCTATGGGAACGACATCTTCGACGCACGTTCTAATGAACTCGCACACCGAATCAGCGTATTCGTCAATATTTCCATCTGACGCAATACGAAACATGTCCCAGTCCACGTGATGGAAGCAGTCTTGGAGTGTGGAGTCAGCTTGGTCTGACCAGCGTTGGACAGACCTCAGCGTGGGAGCCTCTTGTTTTAGTTTCTGCCTGTAGGCAGGGATCAGCAAAATGGAGTCGTGGTCAGCTTTTCCGAAAGGGGGGCGGGGCAGGGCCTTATATGAGTCGCGGAAGTTAGAGTAACAATGATCCAAGGTTTTACCACCCCTGGTTGCGCAATCGATATGCTGGTAAAATTTAGGGAGTCTTGTTTTCAGATTAGCTTTGTTAAAATCCCCAGCTACAATGAATGCAGCCTCCGGATAAATGGTTTCCAGTTTGCAAAGAGTTAAATAAAGTTCGTTCAGAGCCATCGATGTGTCTGCTTGGGGGATATATACGGCTGTGATTATAATCGAGGAGAATTCTCTTGGAAGATAATGCGGTCTACATTTGATTGTGAGGAATTCTAAATCAGGTGAACAGAAGGATTTGAGTTCCTGTATGTTTCCTTCATCACACCATGTCTCGTTAGTCATGAGGCATACGCCCGCCACTCTTCTTACCAGAAAGATGTTTGTTTCTGTCGGCGCGATGCGTGGAGAAACCCGTTGGCTGCACCGCCTCGGATAGCGTCTTCCCAGTAAGCCATGTTTCTGTGAAGCAGAGAACGTTGCAGTCTCTGATGTCCCTCTGGAATGCTACTCTTGCTCGGATTTCGTCAACCTTGTTGTCAAGAGACTGGACATTGGCAAGAAGAATGCTGGGGAGTGGTGCGCGATGTGCCCTTTTTCGGAGTCTGACCAGAACACCGCCTCGTTTCCCTCTTTTTCGGAGTCGTTTCCTTGGGTCGCTGCATGCGATCCATTCCGTTGTCCTGTTTGTAAGGCAGAACACCGGATCCGCGTCGCGGAAAACATATTCTTGGTCGTACTGATGGTGAGTTGGCGCTGATCTTATATTCAGTAGTTCTTCTCGACTGTATGTAATGAAACCTAAGATGACCTGGGGTACTAATGTAAGAAATAACACGTAAAAAAACAAAAAACTGCATAGTTTCCTAGGAACGCGAAGCGAGGCGGCCATCTCAGTCGGCGCCGGTTAGAGGAGGAGGAGGTGATTAACACTGTCTCTATACCAGTTAGAGGAGGAGGAGGCGGGGATTAACACTGTCTCTATACCAGTTAGAGGAGGAGGAGGTGATTAACACTGTCTCTATACCAGTTAGAGGAGGAGGAGGTGATTAACACTGTCTCTATACCAGTTAGAGGAGGAGGTGGTGATTAACACTGTCTCTATACCAGTTAGAGGAGGAGGTGGTGATTAACACTGTCTCTATACCAGTTAGAGGAGGAGGTGGTGATTAACACTGTCTCTATACCAGTTAGAGGAGGAGGAGGTGATTAACACTGTCTCTATACCAGTTAGAGGAGGAGGTGGTGGTGATTAACACTGTCTCTACACCAGTTAGAGGAGGAGGTGGTGGTGATTAACACTGTCTCTACACCAGTTAGAGGAGGAGGTGATTAACACTGTCTCTATACCAGTTAGAGGAGTTGGTGATCAACACTGTCTCTATACCAGTTAGAGGAGGAGGTGGTGATTAACACTGTCTCTACACCAGTTAGAGGAGGAGGTGGTGATTAACACTGTCTCTACACCAGTTAGAGGAGGAGGTGGGGATTAACACTGTCTCTACACCAGTTAGAGGAGGAGGAGGTGATTAACACTGTCTCTACACCAGTTAGAGGAGGAGGAGGTGATTAACACTGTCTCTATACCAGTTAGAGGAGGAGGAGGTGATTAACACTGTCTCTATACCAGTTAGAGGAGGAGGAGGTGATTAACACTGTCTCTATACCAGTTAGAGGAGGAGGTGGTGATTAACACTGTCTCTATACCAGTTAGAGGAGGAGGTGGTGATTAACACTGTCTCTATACCAGTTAGAGGAGGAGGTGATTAACACTGTCTCTATACCAGTTAGAGGAGTTGGTGATCAACACTGTCTCTATACCAGTTAGAGGAGGAGGAGGTGATTAACACTGTCTCTATACCAGTTAGAGGAGGAGGTGGTGATTAACACTGTCTCTACACCAGTTAGAGGAGGAGGTGGTGATTAACACTGTCTCTATACCAGTTAGAGGAGGAGGAGGTGGGGATTAACACTGTCTCTATACCAGTTAGAGGAGGAGGAGGTGATTAACACTGTCTCTATACCAGTTAGAGGAGGAGGAGGTGATTAACACTGTCTCTATACCAGTTAGAGGAGGAGGTGGTGATTAACACTGTCTCTACACCAGTTAGAGGAGGAGGTGGTGATTAACACTGTCTCTACACCAGTTAGAGGAGGAGGAGGTGATTAACACTGTCTCTATACCAGTTAGAGGAGGAGGTGGTGATTAACACTGTCTCTATACCAGTTAGAGGAGGAGGAGGAGGTGATTAACACTGTCTCTACACCAGTTAGAGGAGGTGGTGGTGATTAACACTGTCTCTATACCAGTTAGGGGAGGCGGTGATTAACACTGTCTCTATACCAGTTAGAGGAGGAGGTGATTAACACTGTCTCTACACCAGTTAGAGGAGGAGGTGATTAACACTGTCTCTATACCAGTTAGAGGAGGAGGTGGTGATTAACACTGTCTCTATACCAGTTAGAGGAGGAGGTGGTGATTAACACTGTCTCTATACCAGTTAGAGGAGGAGGTGATTAACACTGTCTCTACACCAGTTAGAGGAGGAGGTGATTAACACTGTCTCTATACCAGTTAGAGGAGGAGGTGATTAACACTGTCTCTATACCAGTTAGAGGAGGAGGTGATTAACACTGTCTCTACACCAGTTAGAGGAGGAGGAGGTGATTAACACTGTCTCTATACCAGTTAGAGGAGGAGGTGGTGATTAACACTGTCTCTACACCAGTTAGAGGAGGAGGTGGTGATTAACACTGTCTCTATACCAGTTAGAGGAGGAGGTGGTGATTAACACTGTCTCTATACCAGTTAGAGGAGGAGGTGATTAACACTGTCTCTACACCAGTTAGAGTAGGAGGTGATTAACACTGTCTCTATACCAGTTAGAGGAGGAGGTGATTAACACTGTCTCTATACCAGTTAGAGGAGGAGGTGATTAACACTGTCTCTACACCAGTTAGAGGAGGAGGAGGTGATTAACACTGTCTCTATACCAGTTAGAGGAGGAGGTGGTGATTAACACTGTCTCTACACCAGTTAGAGGAGGAGGTGGTGATTAACACTGTCTCTACACCAGTTAGAGGAGGAGGAGGTGATTAACACTGTCTCTATACCAGTTAGAGGAGGAGGTGGTGATTAACACTGTCTCTATACCAGTTAGAGGAGGAGGAGGAGGTGATTAACACTGTCTCTACACCAGTTAGAGGAGGTGGTGGTGATTAACACTGTCTCTATACCAGTTAGGGGAGGCGGTGATTAACACTGTCTCTATACCAGTTAGAGGAGGAGGAGGTGATTAACACTGTCTCTACACCAGTTAGAGGAGGAGGTGATTAACACTGTCTCTATACCAGTTAGAGGAGTTGGTGATGAACACTGTCTCTACACCAGTTAGAGGAGGAGGAGGTGAATAACACTGTCTCTATACCAGTTAGAGGAGTTGGTGATGAACACTGTCTCTACACCAGTTAGAGGAGGAGGAGGTGATTAACACTGTCTCTATACCAGTTAGAGGAGGAGGTGGTGATTAACACTGTCTCTATACCAGTTAGAGGAGGAGGAGGAGGTGATTAACACTGTCTCTACACCAGTTAGAGGAGGTGGTGGTGATTAACACTGTCTCTATACCAGTTAGGGGAGGAGGAGGTGATTAACACTGTCTCTATACCAGTTAGAGGAGGAGGAGGTGATTAACACTGTCTCTATACCAGTTAGAGGAGGAGGTGATTAACACTGTCTCTACACCAGTTAGAGGAGGAGGTGATTAACACTGTCTCTACACCAGTTAGAGGAGGAGGAGGTGATTAACACTGTCTCTACACCAGTTAGAGGAGGGGGTGATTAACACTGTCTCTACACCAGTTAGAGGAGGAGGTGATTAACACTGTCTCTACACCAGTTAGAGGAGGAGGTGATTAACACCGTCTCTATACCAGTTAGAGGAGGAGGTGATTAACACTGTCTCTATACCAGTTAGAGGAGTTGGTGATCAACACTGTCTCTATACCAGTTAGAGGAGGAGGAGGTGATTAACACTGTCTCTACACCAGTTAGAGGAGGTGGTGATTAACACTGTCTCTACACCAGTTAGAGGAGGAGGAGGTGATTAACACTGTCTCTATACCAGTTAGAGGAGGAGGTGGTGATTAACACTGTCTCTACACCAGTTAGAGGAGGAGGTGGTGATTAACACTGTCTCTATACCAGTTAGGGGAGGCGGTGATTAACACTGTCTCTATACCAGTTAGAGGAGGAGGTGATTAACACTGTCTCTACACCAGTTAGAGGAGGAGGTGATTAACACTGTCTCTATACCAGTTAGAGGAGGAGGTGGTGATTAACACTGTCTCTATACCAGTTAGAGGAGGAGGTGGTGATTAACACTGTCTCTATACCAGTTAGAGGAGGAGGTGATTAACACTGTCTCTACACCAGTTAGAGGAGGAGGTGATTAACACTGTCTCTATACCAGTTAGAGGAGGAGGTGATTAACACTGTCTCTATACCAGTTAGAGGAGTTGGTGATGAACACTGTCTCTACACCAGTTAGAGGAGGAGGTGGTGATTAACACTGTCTCTACACCAGTTAGAGGAGGAGGTGGTGATTAACACTGTCTCTACACCAGTTAGAGGAGGAGGAGGTGATTAACACTGTCTCTATACCAGTTAGAGGAGGAGGTGGTGATTAACACTGTCTCTATACCAGTTAGAGGAGGAGGAGGAGGTGATTAACACTGTCTCTACACCAGTTAGAGGAGGTGGTGGTGATTAACACTGTCTCTATACCAGTTAGGGGAGGCGGTGATTAACACTGTCTCTATACCAGTTAGAGGAGGAGGAGGTGATTAACACTGTCTCTACACCAGTTAGAGGAGGAGGTGATTAACACTGTCTCTATACCAGTTAGAGGAGTTGGTGATGAACACTGTCTCTACACCAGTTAGAGGAGGAGGAGGTGATTAACACTGTCTCTATACCAGTTAGAGGAGGAGGTGGTGATTAACACTGTCTCTATACCAGTTAGAGGAGGAGGAGGTGATTAACACTGTCTCTACACCAGTTAGAGGAGGTGGTGGTGATTAACACTGTCTCTATACCAGTTAGGGGAGGAGGAGGTGATTAACACTGTCTCTATACCAGTTAGAGGAGGAGGAGGTGATTAACACTGTCTCTATACCAGTTAGAGGAGGAGGTGATTAACACTGTCTCTACACCAGTTAGAGGAGGAGGTGGTGATTAACACTGTCTCTATACCAGTTAGAGGAGGAGGTGGTGATTAACACTGTCTCTATACCAGTTAGAGGAGGAGGTGGTGATTAACACGGTCTCTATACCAGTTAGAGGAGGAGGTGATTAACACTGTCTCTACACCAGTTAGAGGAGGAGGTGATTAACACTGTCTCTATACCAGTTAGAGGAGGAGGTGATTAACACTGTCTCTATACCAGTTAGAGGAGGAGGTGATTAACACTGTCTCTACACCAGTTAGAGGAGGAGGAGGTGATTAACACTGTCTCTATACCAGTTAGAGGAGGAGGTGGTGATTAACACTGTCTCTACACCAGTTAGAGGAGGAGGTGGTGATTAACACTGTCTCTACACCAGTTAGAGGAGGAGGAGGTGATTAACACTGTCTCCATACCAGTTAGAGGAGGAGGTGGTGATTAACACTGTCTCTATACCAGTTAGAGGAGGAGGAGGAGGTGATTAACACTGTCTCTACACCAGTTAGAGGAAGTGGTGGTGATTAACACTGTCTCTATACCAGTTAGGGGAGGCGGTGATTAACACTGTCTCTATACCAGTTAGAGGAGGAGGAGGTGATTAACACTGTCTCTACACCAGTTAGAGGAGGAGGTGATTAACACTGTCTCTATACCAGTTAGAGGAGTTGGTGATGAACACTGTCTCTACACCAGTTAGAGGAGGAGGAGGTGATTAACACTGTCTCTACACCAGTTAGAGGAGGAGGTGATTAACACTGTCTCTATACCAGTTAGAGGAGTTGGTGATGAACACTGTCTCTACACCAGTTAGAGGAGGAGGAGGTGATTAACACTGTCTCTACACCAGTTAGAGGAGGAGGTGATTAACACTGTCTCTACACCAGTTAGAGGAGGAGGAGGTGATTAACACTGTCTCTACACCAGTTAGAGGAGGGGGTGATTAACACTGTCTCTACACCAGTTAGAGGAGGAGGTGATTAACACTGTCTCTACACCAGTTAGAGGAGGAGGTGATTAACACTGTCTCTACACCAGTTAGAGGAGGAGGTGATTAACACCGTCTCTATACCAGTTAGAGGAGGAGGTGATTAACACTGTCTCTATACCAGTTAGAGGAGGAGGTGATTAACACTGTCTCTATACCAGTTAGAGGAGTTGGTGATGAACACTGTCTCTACACCAGTTAGAGGAGGAGGTGGTGATTAACACTGTCTCTATACCAGTTAGAGGAGGAGGTAATTAACACTGTCTCTACACCAGTTAGAGGAGGAGGTGATTAACACTGTCTCTATACCAGTTAGAGGAGGAGGTGATTAACACTGTCTCTATACCAGTTAGAGGAGTTGGTGATGAACACTGTCTCTACACCAGTTAGAGGAGGAGGTGGTGATTAACACTGTCTCTACACCAGTTAGAGGAGGAGGTGGTGATTAACACTGTCTCTACACCAGTTAGAGGAGGAGGAGGTGATTAACACTGTCTCTATACCAGTTAGAGGAGGAGGTGGTGATTAACACTGTCTCTATACCAGTTAGAGGAGGAGGAGGAGGTGATTAACACTGTCTCTACACCAGTTAGAGGAGGTGGTGGTGATTAACACTGTCTCTATACCAGTTAGGGGAGGCGGTGATTAACACTGTCTCTATACCAGTTAGAGGAGGAGGAGGAGGTGATTAACACTGTCTCTACACCAGTTAGAGGAGTTGGTGGTGATTAACACTGTCTCTATACCAGTTAGGGGAGGAGGAGGTGATTAACACTGTCTCTATACCAGTTAGAGGAGGAGGAGGTGATTAACACTGTCTCTATACCAGTTAGAGGAGGAGGTGGTGATTAACACTGTCTCTACACCAGTTAGTGTTAATCAGAACTGGTGAGAGACAGTGTTAATCACTGTCTCTAGAGACAGTGTTAATCACCACCTTAGAGAGAGACAGTGTAAACACCACCTCCTCTAACTGGTGTAGAGACAGTGTTAATCACCACCTCCTCCTCCTCTGTCTCTACACCAGTTAGAGGAGGTGGTGATTTACACTGTCTCTATACCAGTTAGAGGAGGTGGTGATTAACACTGTCTCTATACCAGTTAGAGGAGGAGGTGGTGATTAACACTATCTCTATACCAGATAGAGGAGGAGGTGATTAACACTGTCTCTACACCAGTTAGAGGAGGAGGTGATTAACACTGTCTCTATACCAGTTAGAGGAGGAGGTGATTAACACTGTCTCTATACCAGTTAGAGGAGGAGGTGATTAACACTGTCTCTACACCAGTTAGAGGAGGAGGAGGTGATTAACACTGTCTCTATACCAGTTAGAGGAGGAGGTGGTGATTAACACTGTCTCTACACCAGTTAGAGGAGGAGGTGGTGATTAACACTGTCTCTACACCAGTTAGAGGAGGAGGAGGTGATTAACACTGTCTCTATACCAGTTAAAGGAGGAGGTGGTGGTGATTAACACTGTCTCTATACCAGTTAGAGGAGGAGGTGGTGATTAACACTGTCTCTACACCAGTTAGAGGAGGAGGTGATTAACACTGTCTCTATACCAGTTAGAGGAGGAGGAGGTGATTAACACTGTCTCTATACCAGTTAGAGGAGGAGGTGGTGATTAACACTGTCTCTACACCAGTTAGAGGAGGAGGTGGTGATTAACACTGTCTCTACACCAGTTAGAGGAGGAGGTGGTGATTAACACTGTCTCTATACCAGTTAGAGGAGGAGGTGATTAACACTGTCTCTACACGAGTTAGAGGAGGAGGAGGTGGGGATTAACACTGTCTCTATAGCAGTTAGAGGAGGAGGTGGTGATTAACACTGTCTCTACACCAGTTAGAGGAGGAGGTGGTGATTAACACTGTCTCTATACCAGTTAGAGGAAGTGGTGATTAACACTGTCTCTACACCAGTTAGAGGAGGAGGAGGTGGTGATTAACACTGTCTCTACACCAGTTAGTGTTAATCACCACCTCCTCCTCCTCTCAGTGTGAGACAGTGATTAACACCTGTCCTCTAACTGGTTAGAGACAGTGTTAATCACCACCTCCTCCTCAACTGTATAGAGACAGTGTTGTGCCACCTCCTCTAGCTGGTGGAGGAGACAGTGTTAATCACCACCTCCTCCTCTCTGTCTCTACACCAGTTAGAGGAGGTGGTGATTTACACTGTCTCTATACCAGTTAGAGGAGGTGGTGATTAACACTGTCTCTATACCAGTTAGAGGAGGAGGTGGTGATTAACACTATCTCTATACCAGATAGAGGAGGAGGTGATTAACACTGTCTCTACACCAGTTAGAGGAGGAGGTGATTAACACTGTCTCTATACCAGTTAGAGGAGGAGGTGATTAACACTGTCTCTATACCAGTTAGAGGAGGAGGTGATTAACACTGTCTCTACACCAGTTAGAGGAGGAGGAGGTGATTAACACTGTCTCTATACCAGTTAGAGGAGGAGGTGGTGATTAACACTGTCTCTACACCAGTTAGAGGAGGAGGTGGTGATTAACACTGTCTCTACACCAGTTAGAGGAGGAGGAGGTGATTAACACTGTCTCTATACCAGTTAAAGGAGGAGGTGGTGGTGATTAACACTGTCTCTATACCAGTTAGAGGAGGAGGTGGTGATTAACACTGTCTCTACACCAGTTAGAGGAGGAGGTGATTAACACTGTCTCTATACCAGTTAGAGGAGGAGGAGGTGATTAACACTGTCTCTATACCAGTTAGAGGAGGAGGTGGTGATTAACACTGTCTCTACACCAGTTAGAGGAGGAGGTGGTGATTAACACTGTCTCTACACCAGTTAGAGGAGGAGGTGGTGATTAACACTGTCTCTATACCAGTTAGAGGAGGAGGTGATTAACACTGTCTCTACACGAGTTAGAGGAGGAGGAGGTGGGGATTAACACTGTCTCTATAGCAGTTAGAGGAGGAGGAGGTGGGGATTAACACTGTCTCTATACCAGTTAGAGGAGGAGGTGGTGATTAACACTGTCTCTATACCAGTTAGAGGAGGAGGAGGAGGTGATTAACACTGTCTCTATACCAGTTAGAGGAGGAGGTGGTGGTGATTAACACTGTCTCTACACCAGTTAGAGGAGGTGGTGGTGATTAACACTGTCTCTATACTAGTTAGGGGAGGAGGTGATTAACACTGTCTCTATACCAGTTAGAGGAGGAGGAGGTGATTAACACTGTCTCTACACCAGTTAGAGGAGGAGGTGATTAACACTGTCTCTATACCAGTTAGAGGAGTTGGTGATGAACACTGTCTCTACACCAGTTAGAGGAGGAGGTGATTAACACTGTCTCTACACCAGTTAGAGGAGGAGGTGATTAACACTGTCTCTACACCAGTTAGAGGAGGAGGTGATTAACACTGTCTCTATACCAGTTAGAGGAGGAGGAGGTGATTAACACTGTCTCTATACCAGTTAGAGGAGGAGGAGGTGATTAACACTGTCTCCATACTAGTTAGAGGAGGAGGTGGTGATTAACACTGTCTCTACACCAGTTAGAGGAGGAGGTGATTAACACTGTCTCTACACCAGTTAGAGGAGGAGGTGATTAACACTGTCTCTACACCAGTTAGAGGAGGAGGTGATTAACACCGTCTCTATACCAGTTAGAGGAGGAGGTGATTAACACTGTCTCTATACCAGTTAGAGGAGTTGGTGATCAACACTGTCTCTATACCAGTTAGAGGAGGAGGAGGTGATTAACACTGTCTCTACACCAGTTAGAGGAGGAGGTGATTAACACTGTCTCTACACCAGTTAGAGGAGTTGGTGATCAACACTGTCTCTATACCAGTTAGAGGAGGAGGTGGTGATTAACACTGTCTCTACACCAGTTAGAGGAGGAGGTGGTGATTAACACTGTCTCTATACCAGTTAGAGGAGGAGGAGGAGGTGATTAACACTGTCTCTACACCAGTTAGAGGAGGAGGTGGTGATTAACACTGTCTCTATACCAGTTAGAGGAGGAGGTGATTAACACTGTCTCTACACCAGTTAGAGGAGGAGGAGGTGGGGATTAACACTGTCTCTATACCAGTTAGAGGAGGAGGAGGTGGGGATTAACACTGTCTCCATACTAGTTAGAGGAGGAGGTGGTGATTAACACTGTCTCTACACCAGTTAGAGGAGGAGGTGATTAACACTGTCTCTACACCAGTTAGAGGAGGAGGTGATTAACACTGTCTCTACACCAGTTAGAGGAGGAGGTGATTAACACCGTCTCTATACCAGTTAGAGGAGGAGGTGATTAACACTGTCTCTATACCAGTTAGAGGAGTTGGTGATCAACACTGTCTCTATACCAGTTAGAGGAGGAGGAGGTGATTAACACTGTCTCTACACCAGTTAGAGGAGGAGGTGATTAACACTGTCTCTACACCAGTTAGAGGAGTTGGTGATCAACACTGTCTCTATACCAGTTAGAGGAGGAGGTGGTGATTAACACTGTCTCTACACCAGTTAGAGGAGGAGGTGGTGATTAACACTGTCTCTATACCAGTTAGAGGAGGAGGAGGTGGTGATTAACACTGTCTCTACACCAGTTAGAGGAGGAGGTGGTGATTAACACTGTCTCTATACCAGTTAGAGGAGGAGGTGATTAACACTGTCTCTACACCAGTTAGAGGAGGAGGAGGTGGGGATTAACACTGTCTCTATACCAGTTAGAGGAGGAGGAGGTGGGGATTAACACTGTCTCTATACCAGTTAGAGGAGGAGGAGGTGATTAACACTGTCTCTATACCAGTTAGAGGAGGAGGTGGTGATTAACACTGTCTCTACACCAGTTAGAGGAGGAGGTGATTAACACTGTCTCTACACCAGTTAGAGGAGGAGGTGATTAACATTGTCTCTACACCAGTTAGAGGAGGAGGTGGTGATTAACACTGTCTCTACACCAGTTAGAGGAGGAGGAGGTGATTAACACTGTCTCTATACCAGTTAGAGGAGGTGGTGGTGATTAACACTGTCTCTACACCAGTTAGAGGAGGAGGAGGTGATTTACACTGTCTCTATACCAGTTAGAGGTGGAGGAGGTGAATAACACTGTCTCTACACCAGTTAGAGGAGGAGGTGGTGATTAACACTGTCTCTACACCAGTTAGAGGAGGAGGTGGTGATTAACACTGTCTCTACACCAGTTAGAGGAGGAGGTGGTGATTAACACTGTCTCTACACCAGTTAGAGGAGGAGGTGGTGATTAACACTGTCTCTACACCAGTTAGAGGAGGTGGTGATTTACACTGTCTCTATACTAGTTAGAGGAGGAGGTGATTAACACTGTCTCTATACCAGTTAGAGGAGGAGGTGATTAACACTGTCTCTATACCAGTTAGAGGAGGAGGAGGTGATTAACACTGTCTCTATACCAGTTAGAGGAGGAGGTGATTAACACTGTCTCTATACCAGTTAGAGGAGGAGGTGATTAACACTGTCTCTATACCAGTTAGAGGAGGAGGTGATTAACACTGTCTCTATACCAGTTAGAGGAGGAGGAGGTGATTAACACTGTCTCTATACCAGTTAGAGGAGGAGGTGGTGATTAACACTGTCTCTACACCAGTTAGAGGAGGAGGTGGTGATTAACACTGTCTCTATACCAGTTAGAGGAGGAGGTGGTGATTAACACTTTCTCTATACCAGTTAGAGGAGGAGGAGGTGATTAACACAGTCTCTATACCAGTTAGAGGAGGAGGTGGTGGTGATTAACACTGTCTCTACACCAGTTAGAGGAGGTGATTAACACTGTCTCTACACCAGTTAGAGGAGGTGATTAACACTGTCTCTATACCAGTTACAGGAGGAGGTGATTAACACTGTCTCTATACTAGTTAGAGGAGGAGGTGGTGATTAACACTGTCTCTATACCAGTTAGAGGAGGAGGTGATTAACACTGTCTCTATACCAGTTAGAGGAGGAGGAGGTGATTAACATTGTCTCTATACCAAGTTAGAGGAGGAGGTGGTGATTAACACTGTCTCTACACCAGTTAGAGGAGGAGGTGGTGATTAACACTGTCTCTATACCAGTTAGAGGAGGGGGTGATTAACACTGTCTCTTCACCAGTTAGAGGAGGAGGAGGTGATTAACACTGTCTCTATACCAGTTAGAGGAGGAGGAGGTGATTAACACTGTCTCTATACCAGTTAGAGGAGGAGGAGGTGATTAACACTGTCTCTATACCAGTTAGAGGAGGAGGAGGTGATTAACACTGTCTCTATACCAGTTAGAGGAGGAGGTGGTGATTAACACTGTCTCTATACCAGTTAGAGGAGGAGGTGGTGATTAACACTGTCTCTATACCAGTTAGAGGAGGAGGAGGAGGTGATTAACACTGTCTCTATACCAGTTAGAGGAGGAGGTGGTGGTGATTAACACTGTCTCTACACCAGTTAGAGGAGGTGCTTAACACTGTCTCTATACCAGTTAGAGGAGGAGGTGATTAACACTGTCTCTATACTAGTTAGAGGAGGAGGTGGTGATTAACACTGTCTCTATACCAGTTAGAGGAGGAGGTGATTAACACTGTCTCTATACCAGTTAGAGGAGTTGGTGATCAACACTGTCTCTATACCAGTTAGAGGAGGAGGATGTGATTAACACTGTCTCTACACCAGTTAGAGGAGGAGGTGATTAACACTGTCTCTACACCAGTTAGAGGAGGAGGTGGTGATTAACACTGTCTCTACACCAGTTAGAGGAGGAGGTGATTAACACTGTCTCTATAGCAGTTAGACACTGTCTCTATACCAGTTAGAGGAGGTGATTAACACTGTCTCTATACCAGTTAGAGGAGGAGGTGATTAACACTGTCTCTATACCAGTTAGAGGAGGAGGAGGTGATTAACACTGTCTCTATACCAGTTAGAGGAGGAGGTGGTGATTAACACTGTCTCTACACCAGTTAGAGGAGGAGGTGGTGATTAACACTGTCTCTATACCAGTTAGAGGAGGAGGAGGTGATTAACACTTTCTCTATACCAGTTAGAGGAGGAGGAGGTGATTAACACAGTCTCTATACCAGTTAGAGGAGGAGGTGGTGATTAACACTGTCTCTACACCAGTTAGAGGAGGTGGTGGTGATTAACACTGTCTCTACACCAGTTAGAGGAGGTGATTAACACTGTCTCTATACCAGTTACAGGAGGAGGTGATTAACACTGTCTCTATACTAGTTAGAGGAGGAGGTGGTGATTAACACTGTCTCTATACCAGTTATAGAAGGAGGTGATTAACACTGTCTCTATACCAGTTAGAGGAGGAGGTGATTAACACTGTCTCTATACCAGTTAGAGGAGGAGGAGGTGATTAACATTGTCTCTATACCAGTTAGAGGAGGAGGAGGTGATTAACACTGTCTCTATACCAGTTAGAGGAGGAGGTGGTGATTAACACTGTCTCTACACCAGTTAGAGGAGGAGGTGGTGATTAACACTGTCTCTATACCAGTTAGAGGAGGAGGTGATTAACACTGTCTCTATACCAGTTAGAGGAGGAGGTGGTGGTGATTAACACTGTCTCTACACCAGTTAGAGGAGGTGATTAACACTGTCTCTACACCAGTTAGAGTAGGTGATTAACACTGTCTCTACACCAGTTAGAGGAGGAGGTGATTAACACTGTCTCTACACCAGTTAGAGGAGGAGGTGATTAACACTGTCTCTACACCAGTTAGAGGAGTTGGTGATCAACACTGTCTCTATACCAGTTAGAGGAGGAGGAGGTGATTAACACTGTCTCTATACCAGTTAGAGGAGGAGGTGGTGGTGATTAACACTGTCTCTACACCAGTTAGAGGAGGTGGTGGTGATTAACACTGTCTCTACACCAGTTAGAGGAGTTGGTGATCAACACTGTCTCTATACCAGTTAGAGGAGGAGGAGGTGATTAACACTGTCTCTATACCAGTTAGAGGAGGAGGTGGTGATTAACACTGTCTCTATACCAGTTAGAGGAGGAGGAGGTGATTAACACTGTCTCTATACCAGTTAGAGGAGGAGGAGGTGATTAACACTGTCTCTATACCAGTTAGAGGAGGAGGAGGTGATTAACACTGTCTCTATACCAGTTAGAGGAGGAGGTGGTGATTAACACTGTCTCTATACCAGTTAGAGGAGGAGGTGGTGATTAACACTGTCTCTATACCAGTTAGAGGAGGAGGTGGTGATTAACACTGTCTCTACACCAGTTAGAGGAGGAGGTGATTAACACTGTCTCTATAGCAGTTAGAGGAGGAGGTGATTAACACTGTCTCTATACCAGTTAGAGGAGGTGATTAACACTGTCTCTATACCAGTTAGAGGAGGAGGTGATTAACACTGTCTCTATACCAGTTAGAGGAGGAGGAGGTGATTAACACTGTCTCTATACCAGTTAGAGGAGGAGGAGGTGATTAACACTGTCTCTATACCAGTTAGAGGAGGAGGTGGTGATTAACACTGTCTCTACACCAGTTAGAGGAGGAGGTGGTGATTAACACTGTCTCTATACCAGTTAGAGGAGGAGGAGGTGATTAACACTGTCTCTATACCAGTTAGAGGAGGAGGAGGTGATTAACACTGTCTCTATACCAGTTAGAGGAGGAGGTGGTGGTGATTAACACTGTCTCTACACCAGTTAGAGGAGGTGGTGGTGATTAACACTGTCTCTACACCAGTTAGAGGAGGAGGTGATTAACACTGTCTCTATACCAGTTAGAGGAGGAGGTGATTAACACTGTCTCTATACCAGTTAGAGGAGGAGGTGGTGATTAACACTGTCTCTATACCAGTTATAGAAGGAGGTGATTAACACTGTCTCTATACCAGTTAGAGGAGGAGGAGGTGATTAACACTGTCTCTATACCAGTTAGAGGAGGAGGAGGTGATTAACACTGTCTCTATACCAGTTAGAGGAGGAGGAGGTGATTAACACTGTCTCTATACCAGTTAGAGGAGGAGGTGGTGATTAACACTGTCTCTATACCAGTTAGAGGAGGAGGTGGTGATTAACACTGTCTCTATACCAGTTAGAGGAGGAGGAGAAGGTGATTAACACTGTCTCTATACCAGTTAGAGGAGGAGGTGGTGGTGATTAACACTGTCTCTACACCAGTTAGAGGAGGTGATTAACACTGTCTCTACACCAGTTAGAGGAGGTGATTAACACTGTCTCTACACCAGTTAGAGGAGGAGGTGATTAACACTGTCTCTACACCAGTTAGAGGAGGAGGTGATTAACACTGTCTCTACACCAGTTAGAGGAGTTGGTGATCAACACTGTCTCTATACCAGTTAGAGGAGGAGGAGGTGATTAACACTGTCTCTATACCAGTTAGAGGAGGAGGTGGTGGTGATTAACACTGTCTCTACACCAGTTAGAGGAGGAGGTGGTGATTAACACTGTCTCTACACCAGTTAGAGGAGTTGGTGATCAACACTGTCTCTATACCAGTTAGAGGAGGAGGAGGTGATTAACACTGTCTCTATACCAGTTAGAGGAGGAGGTGGTGATTAACACTGTCTCTATACCAGTTAGAGGAGGAGGAGGTGATTAACACTGTCTCTATACCAGTTAGAGGAGGAGGAGGTGATTAACACTGTCTCTATACCAGTTAGAGGAGGTGATTAACACTGTCTCTATACCAGTTAGAGGAGGAGGAGGTGATTAACACTGTCTCTATACCAGTTAGAGGAGGAGGTGATTAACACTGTCTCTATACCAGTTAGAGGAGGAGGTGGTGATTAACACTGTCTCTATACCAGTTAGAGGAGGAGGTGATTAACACTGTCTCTATACCAGTTAGAGGAGGAGGTGGTGGTGATTAACACTGTCTCTACACCAGTTAGAGGAGGAGGTGATTAACACTGTCTCTACACCAGTTAGAGGAGGAGGTGATTAACACTGTCTCTATACCAGTTAGAGGAGTTGGTGATCAACACTGTCTCTATACCAGTTAGAGGAGGAGGTGGTGATTAACACTGTCTCTACACCAGTTAGAGGAGGAGGTGGTGATTAACACTGTCTCTACACCAGTTAGAGGAGGAGGTGATTAACACTGTCTCTACACCAGTTAGAGGAGGAGGAGGTGATTAACACTGTCTCTATACCAGTTAGAGGAGGAGGTGATTAACACTGTCTCTATACCAGTTAGAGGAGTTGGTGATCAACACTGTCTCTATACCAGTTAGAGGAGGAGGAGGTGATTAACACTGTCTCTATACCAGTTAGAGGAGGAGGTGATTAACACTGTCTCTACACCAGTTAGAGGAGGAGGTGATTAACACTGTCTCTATACCAGTTAGAGGAGGAGGTGGTGATTAACACTGTCTCTACACCAGTTAGAGGAGGAGGTGGTGATTAACACTGTCTCTACACCAGTTAGAGGAGGAGGAGGTGATTAACACTGTCTCTATACCAGTTAGAGGAGGAGGTGGTGATTAACACTGTCTCTATACCAGTTAGAGGAGGAGGTGGTGATTAACACTGTCTCTACACCAGTTAGAGGAGGAGGTGATTAACACTGTCTCTATACCAGTTAGAGGAGGAGGAGGTGATTAACACTGTCTCTATACCAGTTAGAGGAGGAGGTGGTGATTAACACTGTCTCTACACCAGTTAGAGGAGGAGGTGGTGATTAACACTGTCTCTATACCAGTTAGAGGAGGAGGTGGTGATTAACACTGTCTCTATACCAGTTAGAGGAGGAGGTGATTAACACTGTCTCTATACCAGTTAGAGGAGGAGGAGGTGGGGATTAACACTGTCTCTATAGCAGTTAGAGGAGGAGGTGGTGATTAACACTGTCTCTACACCAGTTAGAGGAGGAGGTGGTGATTAACACTGTCTCTATACCAGTTAGAGGAGGAGGTGGTGATTAACACTGTCTCTACACCAGTTAGAGGAGGAGGAGGTGGTGATTAACACTGTCTCTACACCAGTTAGAGGAGGTGGTGATGATTACACTGTCTCTATACCAGTTAGAGAGGAGGTGATTAACACTGTCTCTATACCAGTTAGAGGAGGAGGAGGTGATTAACACTGTCTCTATACCAGTTAGAGGAGGAGGTGATTAACACTCCTCTCTGTCTCTACACCAGTTAGAGGAGGTGGTGATTTACACTGTCTCTATACCAGTTAGAGGAGGTGGTGATTAACACTGTCTCTATACCAGTTAGAGGAGGAGGTGGTGATTAACACTGTCTCTATACCAGATAGAGGAGGAGGTGATTAACACTGTCTCTACACCAGTTAGAGGAGGAGGAGGTGATTAACACTGTCTCTATACCAGTTAGAGGAGGAGGTGATTAACACTGTCTCTATACCAGTTAGAGGAGGAGGTGGTGATTAACACTGTCTCTACACCAGTTAGAGGAGGAGGAGGTGATTAACACTGTCTCTATACCAGTTAGAGGAGGAGGTGGTGATTAACACTGTCTCTACACCAGTTAGAGGAGGAGGTGGTGATTAACACTGTCTCTACACCAGTTAGAGGAGGAGGAGGTGATTAACACTGTCTCTATACCAGTTAAAGGAGGAGGTGGTGGTGATTAACACTGTCTCTATACCAGTTAGAGGAGGAGGTGGTGATTAACACTGTCTCTACACCAGTTAGAGGAGGAGGTGATTAACACTGTCTCTATACCAGTTAGAGGAGGAGGAGGTGATTAACACTTTCTCTATACCAGTTAGAGGAGGTGGTGATTAACACTGTCTCTACACCAGTTAGAGGAGGAGGTGGTGATTAACACTGTCTCTACACCAGTTAGAGGAGGAGGTGGTGATTAACACTGTCTCTATACCAGTTAGAGGAGGAGGTGATTAACACTGTCTCTACACCAGTTAGAGGAGGAGGAGGTGATTAACACTGTCTCTATACCAGTTAGAGGAGGAGGAGGTGGGGATTAACACTGTCTCTATACCAGTTAGAGGAGGAGGTGGTGATTAACACTGTCTCTATACCAGTTAGAGGAGGAGGAGGAGGTGATTAACACTGTCTCTATACCAGTTAGAGGAGGAGGTGGTGGTGATTAACACTGTCTCTACACCAGTTAGAGGAGGTGGTGGTGATTAACACTGTCTCTATACTAGTTAGGGGAGGAGGTGATTAACACTGTCTCTATACCAGTTAGAGGAGGAGGAGGTGATTAACACTGTCTCTACACCAGTTAGAGGAGGAGGTGATTAACACTGTCTCTATACCAGTTAGAGGAGTTGGTGATGAACACTGTCTCTACACCAGTTAGAGGAGGAGGTGATTAACACTGTCTCTACACCAGTTAGAGGAGGAGGTGATTAACACTGTCTCTACACCAGTTAGAGGAGGAGGTGATTAACACTGTCTCTATACCAGTTAGAGGAGGAGGAGGTGATTAACACTGTCTCTATACCAGTTAGAGGAGGAGGAGGTGATTAACACTGTCTCCATACTAGTTAGAGGAGGAGGTGGTGATTAACACTGTCTCTACACCAGTTAGAGGAGGAGGTGATTAACACTGTCTCTACACCAGTTAGAGGAGGAGGTGATTAACACTGTCTCTACACCAGTTAGAGGAGGAGGTGATTAACACCGTCTCTATACCAGTTAGAGGAGGAGGTGATTAACACTGTCTCTATACCAGTTAGAGGAGTTGGTGATCAACACTGTCTCTATACCAGTTAGAGGAGGAGGAGGTGATTAACACTGTCTCTACACCAGTTAGAGGAGGAGGTGATTAACACTGTCTCTACACCAGTTAGAGGAGGAGGTGATTAACACTGTCTCTATACCAGTTAGAGGAGGAGGTGGTGATTAACACTGTCTCTACACCAGTTAGAGGAGGAGGTGGTGATTAACACTGTCTCTATACCAGTTAGAGGAGGAGGAGGAGGTGATTAACACTGTCTCTACACCAGTTAGAGGAGGAGGTGGTGATTAACACTGTCTCTATACCAGTTAGAGGAGGAGGTGATTAACACTGTCTCTACACCAGTTAGAGGAGGAGGAGGTGATTAACACTGTCTCTATACCAGTTAGAGGAGGAGGTGGTGGATTAACACTGTCTCCATACTAGTTAGAGGAGGAGGTGGTGATTAACACTGTCTCTACACCAGTTAGAGGAGGAGGTGATTAACACTGTCTCTACACCAGTTAGAGGAGGAGGTGATTAACACTGTCTCTACACCAGTTAGAGGAGGAGGTGATTAACACTGTCTCTATACCAGTTAGAGGAGGAGGTGATTAACACTGTCTCTATACCAGTTAGAGGAGTTGGTGATCAACACTGTCTCTATACCAGTTAGAGGAGGAGGTGATTAACACTGTCTCTACACCAGTTAGAGGAGGAGGTGATTAACACTGTCTCTACACCAGTTAGAGGAGTTGGTGATCAACACTGTCTCTATACCAGTTAGAGGAGGAGGTGGTGATTAACACTGTCTCTACACCAGTTAGAGGAGGAGGTGGTGATTAACACTGTCTCTATACCAGTTAGAGGAGGAGGAGGAGGTGATTAACACTGTCTCTACACCAGTTAGAGGAGGAGGTGGTGATTAACACTGTCTCTATACCAGTTAGAGGAGGAGGAGGTGATTAACACTGTCTCTATACCAGTTAGAGGAGGAGGAGGTGGTGATTAACACTGTCTCTATACCAGTTAGAGGAGGAGGAGGTGGTGATTAACACTGTCTCTATACCAGTTAGAGGAGGAGGAGGTGATTAACACTGTCTCTATACCAGTTAGAGGAGGAGGTGGTGATTAACACTGTCTCTACACCAGTTAGAGGAGGAGGTGATTAACACTGTCTCTACACCAGTTAGAGGAGGAGGTGATTAACATTGTCTCTACACCAGTTAGAGGAGGAGGTGGTGATTAACACTGTCTCTACACCAGTTAGAGGAGGAGGAGGTGATTAACACTGTCTCTATACCAGTTAGAGGAGGTGGTGGTGATTAACACTGTCTCTACACCAGTTAGAGGAGGAGGAGGTGATTTACACTGTCTCTATACCAGTTAGAGGTGGAGGAGGTGAATAACACTGTCTCTACACCAGTTAGAGGAGGAGGTGGTGATTAACACTGTCTCTACACCAGTTAGAGGAGGAGGTGGTGATTAACACTGTCTCTACACCAGTTAGAGGAGGAGGTGGTGATTAACACTGTCTCTACACCAGTTAGAGGAGGAGGTGGTGATTAACACTGTCTCTACACCAGTTAGAGGAGGTGGTGATTTACACTGTCTCTATACTAGTTAGAGGAGGAGGTGATTAACACTGTCTCTATACCAGTTAGAGGAGGAGGTGATTAACACTGTCTCTATACCAGTTAGAGGAGGAGGTGATTAACACTGTCTCTATACCAGTTAGAGGAGGAGGTGATTAACACTGTCTCTATACCAGTTAGAGGAGGAGGTGATTAACACTGTCTCTATACCAGTTAGAGGAGGAGGTGATTAACACTGTCTCTATACCAGTTAGAGGAGGAGGAGGTGATTAACACTGTCTCTATACCAGTTAGAGGAGGAGGTGGTGATTAACACTGTCTCTACACCAGTTAGAGGAGGAGGTGGTGATTAACACTGTCTCTATACCAGTTAGAGGAGGAGGTGGTGATTAACACTGTCTCTATACCAGTTAGAGGAGGAGGAGGTGATTAACACTGTCTCTATACCAGTTAGAGGAGGAGGTGGTGGTGATTAACACTGTCTCTACACCAGTTAGAGGAGGAGGTGATTAACACTGTCTCTACACCAGTTAGAGGAGGTGATTAACACTGTCTCTATACCAGTTACAGGAGGAGGTGATTAACACTGTCTCTATACCAGTTAGAGGAGGAGGTGGTGATTAACACTGTCTCTATACCAGTTAGAGGAGGAGGTGATTAACACTGTCTCTATACCAGTTAGAGGAGGAGGAGGTGATTAACACTGTCTCTATACCAGTTAGAGGAGGAGGTGGTGATTAACACTGTCTCTACACCAGTTAGAGGAGGAGGTGGTGATTAACACTGTCTCTATACCAGTTAGAGGAGGAGGTGGTGATTAACACTGTCTCTACACCAGTTAGAGGAGGAGGAGGTGATTAACACTGTCTCTATACCAGTTAGAGGAGGAGGAGGTGATTAACACTGTCTCTATACCAGTTAGAGGAGGAGGTGGTGATTAACACTGTCTCTATACCAGTTAGAGGAGGAGGAGGTGATTAACACTGTCTCTATACCAGTTAGAGGAGGAGGTGGTGATTAACACTGTCTCTATACCAGTTAGAGGAGGAGGTGGTGATTAACACTGTCTCTATACCAGTTAGAGGAGGAGGAGGAGGTGATTAACACTGTCTCTATACCAGTTAGAGGAGGAGGTGGTGGTGATTAACACTGTCTCTACACCAGTTAGAGGAGGTGGTGGTGATTAACACTGTCTCTACACCAGTTAGAGGAGGTGCTTAACACTGTCTCTATACCAGTTAGAGGAGGAGGTGATTAACACTGTCTCTATACTAGTTAGAGGAGGAGGTGGTGATTAACACTGTCTCTATACCAGTTAGAGGAGGAGGTGATTAACACTGTCTCTATACCAGTTAGAGGAGTTGGTGATCAACACTGTCTCTATACCAGTTAGAGGAGGAGGATGTGATTAACACTGTCTCTACACCAGTTAGAGGAGGAGGTGATTAACACTGTCTCTACACCAGTTAGAGGAGGAGGTGGTGATTAACACTGTCTCTACACCAGTTAGAGGAGGAGGTGATTAACACTGTCTCTATAGCAGTTAGAGGAGGAGGTGATTAACACTGTCTCTATACCAGTTAGAGGAGGTGATTAACACTGTCTCTATACCAGTTAGAGGAGGAGGTGATTAACACTGTCTCTATACCAGTTAGAGGAGGAGGAGGTGATTAACACTGTCTCTATACCAGTTAGAGGAGGAGGTGGTGATTAACACTGTCTCTACACCAGTTAGAGGAGGAGGTGGTGATTAACACTGTCTCTATACCAGTTAGAGGAGGAGGAGGTGATTAACACTTTCTCTATACCAGTTAGAGGAGGAGGAGGTGATTAACACAGTCTCTATACCAGTTAGAGGAGGAGGTGGTGGTGATTAACACTGTCTCTACACCAGTTAGAGGAGGTGGTGGTGATTAACACTGTCTCTACACCAGTTAGAGGAGGTGATTAACACTGTCTCTATACCAGTTACAGGAGGAGGTGATTAACACTGTCTCTATACTAGTTAGAGGAGGAGGTGGTGATTAACACTGTCTCTATACCAGTTATAGAAGGAGGTGATTAACACTGTCTCTATACCAGTTAGAGGAGGAGGTGATTAACACTGTCTCTATACCAGTTAGAGGAGGAGGAGGTGATTAACATTGTCTCTATACCAGTTAGAGGAGGAGGAGGTGATTAACACTGTCTCTATACCAGTTAGAGGAGGAGGTGGTGATTAACACTGTCTCTATACCAGTTAGAGGAGGAGGTGGTGATTAACACTGTCTCTATACCAGTTAGAGGAGGAGGAGGAGGTGATTAACACTGTCTCTATACCAGTTAGAGGAGGAGGTGGTGGTGATTAACACTGTCTCTACACCAGTTAGAGGAGGTGATTAACACTGTCTCTACACCAGTTAGAGTAGGTGATTAACACTGTCTCTACACCAGTTAGAGGAGGAGGTGATTAACACTGTCTCTACACCAGTTAGAGGAGGAGGTGATTAACACTGTCTCTACACCAGTTAGAGGAGTTGGTGATCAACACTGTCTCTATACCAGTTAGAGGAGGAGGAGGTGATTAACACTGTCTCTATACCAGTTAGAGGAGGAGGTGGTGGTGATTAACACTGTCTCTACACCAGTTAGAGGAGGTGGTGGTGATTAACACTGTCTCTACACCAGTTAGAGGAGGAGGGTGATCAACACTGTCTCTATACCAGTTAGAGGAGGAGGAGGTGATTAACACTGTCTCTATACCAGTTAGAGGAGGAGGTGGTGATTAACACTGTCTCTATACCAGTTAGAGGAGGAGGAGGTGATTAACACTGTCTCTATACCAGTTAGAGGAGGAGGAGGTGATTAACACTGTCTCTATACCAGTTAGAGGAGGAGGAGGTGATTAACACTGTCTCTATACCAGTTAGAGGAGAGGTGGTGATTAACACTGTCTCTATACCAGTTAGAGGAGGAGGTGGTGATTAACACTGTCTCTATACCAGTTAGAGGAGGAGGTGGTGATTAACACTGTCTCTACACCAGTTAGAGGAGGAGGTGATTAACACTGTCTCTATAGCAGTTAGAGGAGGAGGTGATTAACACTGTCTCTATACCAGTTAGAGGAGGTGATTAACACTGTCTCTATACCAGTTAGAGGAGGAGGTGATTAACACTGTCTCTATACCAGTTAGAGGAGGAGGAGGTGATTAACACTGTCTCTATACCAGTTAGAGGAGGAGGAGGTGATTAACACTGTCTCTATACCAGTTAGAGGAGGAGGTGGTGATTAACACTGTCTCTACACCAGTTAGAGGAGGAGGTGGTGATTAACACTGTCTCTATACCAGTTAGAGGAGGAGGAGGTGATTAACACTTTCTCTATACCAGTTAGAGGAGGAGGAGGTGATTAACACAGTCTCTATACCAGTTAGAGGAGGAGGTGGTGGTGATTAACACTGTCTCTACACCAGTTAGAGGAGGTGGTGGTGATTAACACTGTCTCTACACCAGTTAGAGGAGGAGGTGATTAACACTGTCTCTATACCAGTTACAGGAGGAGGTGATTAACACTGTCTCTATACTAGTTAGAGGAGGAGGTGGTGATTAACACTGTCTCTATACCAGTTAGAGAAGGAGGTGATTAACACTGTCTCTATACCAGTTAGAGGAGGAGGTGATTAACACTGTCTCTATACCAGTTAGAGGAGGAGGAGGTGATTAACACTGTCTCTATACCAGTTAGAGGAGGAGGAGGTGATTAACACTGTCTCTATACCAGTTAGAGGAGGAGGAGGTGATTAACACTGTCTCTATACCAGTTAGAGGAGGAGGTGGTGATTAACACTGTCTCTATACCAGTTAGAGGAGGAGGAGGAGGTGATTAACACTGTCTCTATACCAGTTAGAGGAGGAGGTGGTGGTGATTAACACTGTCTCTACACCAGTTAGAGGAGGTGATTAACACTGTCTCTACACCAGTTAGAGGAGGAGGTGATTAACACTGTCTCTACACCAGTTAGAGGAGGAGGTGATTAACACTGTCTCTACACCAGTTAGAGGAGGAGGTGATTAACACTGTCTCTACACCAGTTAGAGGAGGAGGTGGTGATTAACACTGTCTCTATACCAGTTAGAGGAGGAGGAGGTGATTAACACTGTCTCTATACCAGTTAGAGGAGGAGGTGGTGGTGATTAACACTGTCTCTACACCAGTTAGAGGAGGTGGTGGTGATTAACACTGTCTCTACACCAGTTAGAGGAGTTGGTGATCAACACTGTCTCTATACCAGTTAGAGGAGGAGGAGGTGATTAACACTGTCTCTATACCAGTTAGAGGAGGAGGTGGTGATTAACACTGTCTCTATACCAGTTAGAGGAGGAGGAGGTGATTAACACTGTCTCTATACCAGTTAGAGGAGGAGGAGGTGATTAACACTGTCTCTATACCAGTTAGAGGAGGAGGAGGTGATTAACACTGTCTCTATACCAGTTAGAGGAGGAGGTGGTGATTAACACTGTCTCTATACCAGTTAGAGGAGGAGGTGGTGATTAACACTGTCTCTATACCAGTTAGAGGAGGAGGTGGTGATTAACACTGTCTCTATACCAGTTAGAGGAGGAGGTGATTAACACTGTCTCTATACCAGTTAGAGGAGGAGGTGGTGGTGATTAACACTGTCTCTACACCAGTTAGAGGAGGAGGTGATTAACACTGTCTCTACACCAGTTAGAGGAGGAGGTGATTAACACTGTCTCTATACCAGTTAGAGGAGTTGGTGATCAACACTGTCTCTATACCAGTTAGAGGAGGAGGTGGTGATTAACACTGTCTCTACACCAGTTAGAGGAGGAGGTGGTGATTAACACTGTCTCTACACCAGTTAGAGGAGGAGGAGGTGATTAACACTGTCTCTACACCAGTTAGAGGAGGAGGTGATTAACACTGTCTCTATACCAGTTAGAGGAGGAGGTGATTAACACTGTCTCTATACCAGTTAGAGGAGTTGGTGATCAACACTGTCTCTATACCAGTTAGAGGAGGAGGAGGTGATTAACACTGTCTCTACACCAGTTAGAGGAGGAGGTGATTAACACTGTCTCTACACCAGTTAGAGGAGGAGGTGATTAACACTGTCTCTATACCAGTTAGAGGAGGAGGTGGTGATTAACACTGTCTCTACACCAGTTAGAGGAGGAGGTGGTGATTAACACTGTCTCTACACCAGTTAGAGGAGGAGGAGGTGATTAACACTGTCTCTATACCAGTTAGAGGAGGAGGAGGTGATTAACACTGTCTCTATACCAGTTAGAGGAGGAGGAGGTGATTAACACTGTCTCTATACCAGTTAGAGGAGGAGGTGGTGATTAACACTGTCTCTATACCAGTTAGAGGAGGAGGAGGAGGTGATTAACACTGTCTCTATACCAGTTAGAGGAGGAGGTGGTGGTGATTAACACTGTCTCTACACCAGTTAGAGGAGGAGGTGATTAACACTGTCTCTATACCAGTTAGAGGAGGAGGAGGTGATTACCACTGTCTCTATACCAGTTAGAGGAGGAGGTGGTGATTAACACTGTCTCTATACCAGTTAGAGGAGGAGGTGGTGATTAACACTGTCTCTATACCAGTTAGAGGAGGAGGAGGAGGTGATTAACACTGTCTCTATACCAGTTAGAGGAGGAGGTGGTGGTGATTAACACTGTCTCTACACCAGTTAGAGGAGGAGGTGATTAAGACTGTCTCTATACCAGTTAGAGGAGGAGGAGGTGATTAACACTGTCTCTCCACCAGTTAGAGGAGGAGGAGGTGATTAACACTGTCTCTACACCAGTTAGAGGAGGTGGTGGTGATTAACACTGTCTCTATACCAGTTAGAGGAGGAGGAGGTGATTAACACTGTCTCTATACCAGTTAGAGGAGGAGGTGGTGATTAACACTGTCTCTATACCAGTTAGAGGAGGAGGAGGTGATTAACACTGTCTCTATACCAGTTAGAGGAGTTGGTGATCAACACTGTCTCTATACCAGTTAGAGGAGGAGGAGGTGATTAACACTGTCTCTATACCAGTTAGAGGAGGAGGTGATTAACACTGTCTCTATACCAGTTAGAGGAGTTGGTGATCAACACTGTCTCTATACCAGTTAGAGGAGGAGGAGGTGATAACACTGTCTCTACACCAGTTAGAGGAGGAGGTGATTAACACTGTCTCTACACCAGTTAGAGGAGGAGGTGATTAACACTGTCTCTATACCAGTTAGAGGAGTTGGTGATGAACACTGTCTCTACACCAGTTAGAGGAGGAGGTGATTAACACTGTCTCTACACCAGTTAGAGGAGGAGGTGATTAAAACTGTCTCTACACCAGTTAGAGGAGGAGGTGATTAACACTGTCTCTACACCAGTTAGAGGAGGAGGAGGTGATTAACACTGTCTCTACACCAGTTAGAGGAGGAGGTGATTAACACTGTCTCTATACCAGTTAGAGGAGGAGGTGATTAACACTGTCTCTATACCAGTTAGAGGTTGGTGATCAACACTGTCTCTATACCAGTTAGAGGAGGAGGTGATTAACACTGTCTCTACACCAGTTAGAGGAGGAGGTGATTAACACTGTCTCTACACCAGTTAGAGGAGGAGGTGATTAACACTGTCTCTATACCAGTTAGAGGAGAGGTGGTGATTAACACTGTCTCTACACCAGTTAGAGGAGGAGGTGGTGATTAACACTGTCTCTACACCAGTTAGAGGAGGAGGAGGTGATTAACACTGTCTCTATACCAGTTAGAGGAGGAGGAGGTGATTAACACTGTCTCTATACCAGTTAGAGGAGGAGGAGGTGATTACCACTGTCTCTATACCAGTTAGAGGAGGAGGTGGTGATTAACACTGTCTCTATACCAGTTAGAGGAGGAGGAGGAGGTGATTAACACTGTCTCTATACCAGTTAGAGGAGGAGGTGGTGGTGATTAACACTGTCTCTACACCAGTTAGAGGAGGAGGTGATTAACACTGTCTCTATACCAGTTAGAGGAGGAGGAGGTGATTAACACTGTCTCTATACCAGTTAGAGGAGGAGGTGGTGATTAACACTGTCTCTATACCAGTTAGAGGAGGAGGTGGTGATTAACACTGTCTCTATACCAGTTAGAGGAGGAGGTGATTAACACTGTCTCCATACCAGTTAGAGGAGGAGGTGGTGGTGATTAACACTGTCTCTACACCAGTTAGAGGAGGAGGTGATTAACACTGTCTCTATACCAGTTAGAGGAGGAGGAGGTGATTAACACTGTCTCTCCACCAGTTAGAGGAGGAGGAGGTGATTAACACTGTCTCTACACCAGTTAGAGGAGGTGGTGGTGATTAACACTGTCTCTATACCAGTTAGAGGAGGAGGAGGTGATTAACACTGTCTCTATACCAGTTAGAGGAGGAGGTGGTGATTAACACTGTCTCTATACCAGTTAGAGGAGGAGGAGGTGATTAACACTGTCTCTATACCAGTTAGAGGAGTTGGTGATCAACACTGTCTCTATACCAGTTAG
Source organism: Oncorhynchus nerka (assembly GCF_034236695.1). Lineage (NCBI taxonomy): Eukaryota > Metazoa > Chordata > Actinopteri > Salmoniformes > Salmonidae > Oncorhynchus > Oncorhynchus nerka. The sequence goes on along the minus strand of NC_088419.1, from coordinate 98,033,123 downwards.
AGGAGGAGGAGGTGATTAACACTGTCTCTACACCAGTTAGAGGAGGAGGAGGTGATTAACACTGTCTCTATACCAGTTAGAGGAGGAGGTGATTAACACTGTCTCTATACCAGTTAGAGGAGTTGGTGATCAACACTGTCTCTATACCAGTTAGAGGAGGAGGAGGTGATTAACACTGTCTCTACACCAGTTAGAGGAGGAGGAGGTGATTAACACTGTCTCTATACCAGTTAGAGGAGGAGGAGGTGATTAACACTGTCTCTACACCAGTTAGAGGAGGAGGTGATTAACACTGTCTCTACACCAGTTAGAGGAGGAGGTGGTGATTAACACTGTCTCTATACCAGTTAGAGGAGGAGGAGGTGATTAACACTGTCTCTATACCAGTTAGAGGAGGAGGAGGTGATTAACACTGTCTCTACACCAGTTAGAGGAGGAGGTGATTAAAACTGTCTCTACACCAGTTAGAGGAGGAGGTGATTAACACTGTCTCTACACCAGTTAGAGGAGGAGGTGATTAACACTGTCTCTACACCAGTTAGAGGAGGTGGTGGTGATTAACACTGTCTCTATACCAGTTAGAGGAGGAGGATGTGATTAACACTGTCTCTATACCAGTTAGAGGAGGAGGTGATTAACACTGTCTCTATACCAGTTAGAGGAGGAGGAGGTGATTAACACTGTCTCTATACCAGTTAGAGGAGGAGGAGGTGGTGATTAACACTGTCTCTATACCAGTTAGAGGAGGAGGTGGTGATTAACACTGTCTCTATACCAGTTAGAGGAGGAGGTGATTAACACTGTCTCTACACCAGTTAGAGGAGGTGGTGGTGATTAACACTGTCTCTATACCAGTTAGAGGAGGAGGAGGTGATTAACACTGTCTCTATACCAGTTAGAGGAGGAGGAGGTGGTGATTAACACTGTCTCTATACCAGTTAGAGGAGGAGGAGGTGATTAACACTGTCTCTATACCAGTTAGAGGAGGAGGTGGTGATTAACACTGTCTCTATACCAGTTAGAGGAGGAGGTGGTGATTAACACTGTCTCTATACCAGTTAGAGGAGGAGGAGGTGATGAACACTGTCTCTATACCAGTTAGAGGAGGAGGTGGTGATTAACACTGTCTCTATACCAGTTAGAGGAGGAGGAGGTGATTAACACTGTCTCTATACCAGTTAGAGGAGGAGGAGGTGATTAACACTGTCTCTATACCAGTTAGAGGAGTTGGTGATTAACACTGTCTCTACACCAGTTAGAGGAGGAGGTGATTAACACTGTCTCTACACCAGTTAGAGGAGGAGGTGATTAACACTGTCTCTACACCAGTTAGAGGAGGAGGTGATTAACACCGTCTCTATACCAGTTAGAGGAGGAGGTGATTAACACTGTCTCTATACCAGTTAGAGGAGGAGGTGGTGATTAACACTGTCTCTATACCAGTTAGAGGAGGAGGTGGTGATTAACACTGTCTCTATACCAGTTAGAGGAGGAGGTGGTGGTGATTAACACTGTCTCTACACCAGTTAGAGGAGGAGGTGATTAACACTGTCTCTACACCAGTTAGAGGAGGAGGTGATTAACACTGTCTCTATACCAGTTAGAGGAGTTGGTGATCAACACTGTCTCTATACCAGTTAGAGGAGGAGGTGGTGATTAACACTGTCTCTACACCAGTTAGAGGAGGAGGTGATTAACACTGGTTCTACACCAGTTAGAGGAGGAGGTGATTAACACTGTCTCTACACCAGTTAGAGGAGGAGGTGATCAACACTGTCTCTACACCAGTTAGAGGAGGAGGTGATTAACACTGTCTCTATACCAGTTAGAGGAGGAGGTGGTGATTAACACTGTCTCTACACCAGTTAGATGAGGAGGTGGTGATTAACACTGTCTCTATACCAGTTAGAGGAGGAGGAGGTGATTAACACTGTCTCTATACCAGTTAGAGGAGGAGGAGGTGATTAACACTGTCTCTATACCAGTTAGAGGAGGAGGTGGTGATTAACACTGTCTCTATACCAGTTAGAGGAGGTGGTGATTAACACTGTCTCTATACCAGTTAGAGGAGGAGGTGGTGATTAACACTGTCTCTATACCAGTTAGAGGAGGTGGTGATTAACACTGTCTCTATACCAGTTAGAGGAGGAGGAGGAGGTGATTAACACTGTCTCTATACCAGTTAGAGGAGGAGGTGGTGGTGATTAACACTGTCTCTACACCAGTTAGAGGAGGTGGTGGTGATTAACACTGTCTCTATACCAGTTAGGGGAGGAGGTGATTAACACTGTCTCTATACCAGTTAGAGGAGGAGGAGGTGATTAACACTGTCTCTATACCAGTTAGAGGAGTTGGTGATCAACACTGTCTCTATACCAGTTAGAGGAGGAGGAGGTGATTAACACTGTCTCTACACCAGTTAGAGGAGTTGGTGATCAACACTGTCTCTATACCAGTTAGAGGAGGAGGAGGTGATTAACACTGTCTCTATACCAGTTAGAGGAGGAGGTGATTAACACTGTCTCTACACCAGTTAGAGGAGGAGGTGATTAACACTGTCTCTACACCAGCTGGAGGAGGAGGTGATTAACACTGTCTCTATACCAGTTAGAGGAGGAGGAGGTGATTAACACTGTCTCTACACCAGTTAGAGGAGGAGGTGATTAACACTGTCTCTACACCAGTTAGAGGAGGAGGTGATTAACACTGTCTCTACACCAGTTAGAGGAGGAGGTGATTAACACTGTCTCTACACCAGTTAGAGGAGGAGGTGATTAACACTGTCTCTTACACCAGTTAGAGGAGGTGGTGATTAACACCGTCTCTATACCAGTTAGAGGAGGAGGTGATTAACACTGTCTCTATACCAGTTAGAGGAGTTGGTGATCAACACTGTCTCTATACCAGTTAGAGGAGGAGGAGGTGATTAACACTGTCTCTATACCAGTTAGAGGAGGAGGTGGTGATTAACACTGTCTCTACACCAGTTAGAGGAGGAGGTGGTGATTAACACTGTCTCTATACCAGTTAGAGGAGGAGGTGATTAACACTGTCTCTACACCAGTTAGAGGAGGAGGAGGTGATTAACACTGTCTCTATACCAGTTAGAGGAGGAGGTGGCTAACACTGTCTCTACACCAGTTAGAGGAGGAGGAGGTGATTAACACTGTCTCTATACCAGTTAGAGGAGGAGGTGATTAACACTGTCTCTACACCAGTTAGAGAAGGTGGTGGTGATTAACACTGTCTCTATACCAGTTAGAGGAGGAGGAGGTGATTAACACTGTCTCTATACCAGTTAGAGGAGGAGGAGGTGGTGATTAACACTGTCTCTATACCAGTTAGAGGAGGAGGAGGTGATTAACACTGTCTCTATACCAGTTAGAGGAGGAGGAGGTGATTAACATTGTCTCTACACCAGTTAGAGGAGGAGGTGATTAACACTGTCTCTACACCAGTTAGAGGAGATGGTGATTTACACTGTCTCTATACCAGTTAGAGGAGGAGGTGATTAACACTGTCTCTATACCAGTTAGAGGAGGAGGTGATTAACACTGTCTCTATACCAGTTAGAGGAGGTGGTGATTAACACTGTCTCTATACCAGTTAGAGGAGGAGGAGGTGATTAACATTGTCTCTACACCAGTTAGAGGAGGAGGTGATTAACACTGTCTCTATACCAGTTAGAGGAGGAGGTGATTAACACTGTCTCTATACCAGTTAGAGGAGGAGGTGATTAACACTGTCTCTATACCAGTTAGAGGAGGAGGAGGTGATTAACACTGTCTCTATACCAGTTAGAGGAGGAGGAGGTGATTAACACTGTCTCTATACCAGTTAGAGGAGGAGGAGGTGATTAACACTGTCTCTATACCAGTTAGAGGAGGAGGTGGTGATTAACACTGTCTCTACACCAGTTAGAGGAGGAGGTGGTGATTAACACTGTCTCTATACCAGTTAGAGGAGTTGGTGATGAACACTGTCTCTACACCAGTTAGAGGAGGAGGTGATTAACACTGTCTCTACACCAGTTAGAGGAGGAGGTGATTAACACTGTCTCTACACCAGTTAGAGAAGGAGGTGATTAACACTGTCTCTACACCAGTTAGAGGAGGAGGTGATTAACACTGTCTCTACACCAGTTAGAGGAGGAGGAGGTGATTAACACTGTCTCTATACCAGTTAGAGGAGGAGGAGGTGGTGATTAACACTGTCTCTACACCAGTTAGAGGAGGAGGTGGTGATTAACACTGTCTCTATACCAGTTAGAGGAGGAGGTGATTAACACTGTCTCTACACCAGTTAGAGGAGGAGGAGGTGATTAACACTGTCTCTATACCAGTTAGAGGAGGAGGTGATTAACACTGTCTCTATACCAGTTAGAGGAGGAGGTGATTAACACTGTCTCTACACCAGTTAGAGGAGGTGGTGATGATTAACACTGTCTCTATACCAGTTAGAGGAGGAGGAGGTGATTAACACTGTCTCTATACCAGTTAGAGGAGGAGGAGGTGGTGATTAACACTGTCTCTATACCAGTTAGAGGAGGAGGAGGTGATTAACACTGTCTCTACACCAGTTAGAGGAGGAGGTGATTAACACTGTCTCTACACCAGTTAGAGGAGATGGTGATTTACACTGTCTCTATACCAGTTAGAGGAGGAGGTGATTAACACTGTCTCTATACCAGTTAGAGGAGGAGGTGATTAACACTGTCTCTATACCAGTTAGAGGAGGTGGTGATTAACACTGTCTCTATACCAGTTAGAGGAGGAGGAGGTGATTAACATTGTCTCTACACCAGTTAGAGGAGGAGGTGATTAACACGGTCTCTATACCAGTTAGAGGAGGAGGTGATTAACACTGTCTCTATACCAGTTAGAGGAGGAGGTGATTAACACTGTCTCTATACCAGTTAGAGGAGGAGGTGATTAACACTGTCTCTACACCAGTTAGAGGAGGTGGTGATGATTAACACTGTCTCTATACCAGTTAGAGGAGGAGGTGATTAACACTGTCTCTATACCAGTTAGAGGAGGAGGAGGTGGTGATTAACACTGTCTCTATACCAGTTAGAGGAGGAGGAGGTGATTAACACTGTCTCTACACCAGTTAGAGGAGGAGGTGATTAACACTGTCTCTACACCAGTTAGAGGAGATGGTGATTTACACTGTCTCTATACCAGTTAGAGGAGGAGGTGATTAACACTGTCTCTATACCAGTTAGAGGAGGAGGTGATTAACACTGTCTCTATACCAGTTAGAGGAGGTGGTGATTAACACTGTCTCTATACCAGTTAGAGGAGGAGGAGGTGATTAACATTGTCTCTACACCAGTTAGAGGAGGAGGTGATTAACACTGTCTCTATACCAGTTAGAGGAGGAGGTGATTAACACTGTCTCTATACCAGTTAGAGGAGGAGGTGATTAACACTGTCTCTATACCAGTTAGAGGAGGAGGAGGTGATTAACACTGTCTCTATACCAGTTAGAGGAGGAGGAGGTGATTAACACTGTCTCTATACCAGTTAGAGGAGGAGGAGGTGATTAACACTGTCTCTATACCAGTTAGAGGAGGAGGTGGTGATTAACACTGTCTCTACACCAGTTAGAGGAGGAGGTGGTGATTAACACTGTCTCTATACCAGTTAGAGGAGTTGGTGATGAACACTGTCTCTACACCAGTTAGAGGAGGAGGTGATTAACACTGTCTCTACACCAGTTAGAGGAGGAGGTGATTAACACTGTCTCTACACCAGTTAGAGGAGGAGGAGGTGGTGATTAACACTGTCTCTATACCAGTTAGAGGAGGTGGTTAACACTGTCTCTACACCAGTTAGAGGAGGAGGAGGTGATTAACACTGTCTCTATACCAGTTAGAGGAGGAGGTGATTAACACTGTCTCTACACCAGTTAGAGGAGGTGGTGGTGATTAACACTGTCTCTATACCAGTTAGAGGAGGAGGAGGTGATTAACACTGTCTCTATACCAGTTAGAGGAGGAGGAGGTGATTAACACTGTCTCTATACCAGTTAGAGGAGGTGGTGATTAACACTGTCTCTATACCAGTTAGAGGAGGAGGAGGTGATTAACACTGTCTCTACACCAGTTAGAGGAGGAGGTGATTAACACTGTCTCTACACCAGTTAGAGGAGATGGTGATTTACACTGTCTCTATACCAGTTAGAGGAGGAGGTGATTAACACTGTCTCTATACCAGTTAGAGGAGGAGGTGATTAACACTGTCTCTATACCAGTTAGAGGAGGTGGTGATTAACACTGTCTCTATACCAGTTAGAGGAGGAGGAGGTGATTAACATTGTCTCTACACCAGTTAGAGGAGGAGGTGATTAACACTGTCTCTATACCAGTTAGAGGAGGAGGTGATTAACACTGTCTCTATACCAGTTAGAGGAGGAGGTGATTAACACTGTCTCTATACCAGTTAGAGGAGGAGGAGGTGATTAACACTGTCTCTATACCAGTTAGAGGAGGAGGAGGTGATTAACACTGTCTCTATACCAGTTAGAGGAGGAGGAGGTGATTAACACTGTCTCTATACCAGTTAGAGGAGGAGGTGGTGATTAACACTGTCTCTACACCAGTTAGAGGAGGAGGTGGTGATTAACACTGTCTCTATACCAGTTAGAGGAGTTGGTGATGAACACTGTCTCTACACCAGTTAGAGGAGGAGGTGATTAACACTGTCTCTACACCAGTTAGAGGAGGAGGTGATTAACACTGTCTCTATACCAGTTAGAGGAGGAGGAGGTGATTAACACTGTCTCTACACCAGTTAGAGGAGGAGGTGATTAACACTGTCTCTACAACAGTTAGAGGAGGAGGTGATTAACACTGTCTCTACACCAGTTAGAGGAGGAGGTGATTAACACCGTCTCTACACCAGTTAGAGGAGGAGGTGATTAACACTGTCTCTATACCAGTTAGAGGAGGAGGAGGTGATTAACACTGTCTCTATACCAGTTAGAGGAGGAGGAGGTGATTAACACTGTCTCTACACCAGTTAGAGGAGGAGGTGATTAACACTGTCTCTACACCAGTTAGAGGAGGAGGTGATTAACACTGTCTCTACACCAGTTAGAGAAGGAGGTGATTAACACTGTCTCTATACCAGTTAGAGGAGGAGGAGGTGATTAACACTGTCTCTACACCAGTTAGAGGAGGAGGTGATTAACACTGTCTCTATACCAGTTAGAGGAGGAGGAGGTGGGGATTAACACTGTCTCTATACCAGTTAGAGGAGGAGGTGGTGATTAACACTGTCTCTATACCAGTTAGAGGAGTTGGTGATGAACACTGTCTCTACACCAGTTAGAGGAGGAGGTGATTAACACTGTCTCTACACCAGTTAGAGGAGGAGGTGATTAACACTGTCTCTATACCAGTTAGAGGAGGAGGAGGTGATTAACACTGTCTCTACACCAGTTAGAGGAGGAGGAGGTGATTAACACTGTCTCTACACCAGTTAGAGGAGGAGGTGATTAACACTGTCTCTACACCAGTTAGAGAAGGAGGTGATTAACACTGTCTCTACACCAGTTAGAGGAGGAGGTGATTAACACTGTCTCTATACCAGTTAGAGGAGGAGGAGGTGATTAACACTGTCTCTACACCAGTTAGAGGAGGAGGTGATTAACACTGTCTCTACACCAGTTAGAGGAGGAGGTGATTAACACTGTCTCTACACCAGTTAGAGGAGGAGGTGATTAACACCGTCTCTACACCAGTTAGAGGAGTTGGTGATCAACACCGTCTCTACACCAGTTAGAGGAGGAGGAGGTGATTAACACTGTCTCTATACCAGTTAGAGGAGGAGGTGGTGATTAACACTGTCTCTATACCAGTTAGAGGAGGAGGTGGTGATTAACACTGTCTCTATACCAGATAGAGGAGGAGGTGATTAACACTGTCTCTACGCCAGTTAGAGGAGGAGGTGATTAACACTGTCTCTACACAAGTTAGAGGAGGAGGAGGTGATTAACACTGTCTCTATACCAGTTAGAGGAGGAGGTGATTAACACTGTCTCTACACCAGTTAGAGGAGGAGGTGGTGATTAACACTGTCTCTATACCAGTTAGAGGAGGAGGAGGAGGTGATTAACACTGTCTCTACACCAGTTAGAGGAGGAGGTGGTGATTAACACTGTCTCTATACCAGTTAAAGGAGGAGGTGGTGGTGATTAACACTGTCTCTACACCAGTTAGAGGAGGAGGTGATTAACACTGTCTCTACACCAGTTAGAGAAGGAGGTGATTAACACTCTCTCTACACCAGTTAGAGGAGGAGGTGATTAACACTGTCTCTACACCAGTTAGAGGAGGAGGTGATTAACACCGTCTCTATACCAGTTAGAGGAGGAGGTGATTAACACTGTCTCTATACCAGTTAGAGGAGTTGGTGATCAACACTGTCTCTATACCAGTTAGAGGAGGAGGAGGAGGTGATTAACACTGTCTCTACACCAGTTAGAGGAGGAGGTGATTAACACCGTCTCTACACCAGTTAGAGGAGGAGGTGATTAACACTGTCTCTACACCAGTTAGAGGAGGAGGTGATTAACACTGTCTCTACACCAGTTAGAGAAGGAGGTGATTAACACTGTCTCTATACCAGTTAGAGGAGGAGGAGGTGGGGATTAACACTGTCTCTATACCAGTTAGAGGAGGAGGTGGTGATTAACACTGTCTCTATACCAGTTAGAGGAGTTGGTGATGAACACTGTCTCTACACCAGTTAGAGGAGGAGGTGATTAACACTGTCTCTACACCAGTTAGAGGAGGAGGTGATTAACACTGTCTCTATACCAGTTAGAGGAGGAGGAGGTGATTAACACTGTCTCTACACCAGTTAGAGGAGGAGGTGATTAACACTGTCTCTACACCAGTTAGAGAAGGAGGTGATTAACACTGTCTCTACACCAGTTAGAGGAGGAGGTGATTAACACTGTCTCTATACCAGTTAGAGGAGGAGGAGGTGATTAACACTGTCTCTACACCAGTTAGAGGAGGAGGTGATTAACACCGTCTCTATACCAGTTAGAGGAGTTGGTGATCAACACTGTCTCTATACCAGTTAGAGGAGGAGGAGGTGATTAACACTGTCTCTACACCAGTTAGAGGAGGAGGTGATTAACACCGTCTCTACACCAGTTAGAGGAGTTGGTGATCAACACTGTCTCTACACCAGTTAGAGGAGGAGGAGGTGATTAACACTGTCTCTATACCAGTTAGAGGAGGAGGTGGTGATTAACACTGTCTCTATACCAGTTAGAGGAGGAGGTGGTGATTAACACTGTCTCTATACCAGATAGAGGAGGAGGTGATTAACACTGTCTCTACGCCAGTTAGAGGAGGTGATTAACACTGTCTCTACACAAGTTAGAGGAGGAGGAGGTGATTAACACTGTGTCTATACCAGTTAGAGGAGTAGGTGGTGATTAACACTGTCTCTACACCAGTTAGAGGAGGAGGTGGTGATTAACACTGTCTCTATACCAGTTAGAGGAGGAGGAGGTGATTAACACTGTCTCTACACCAGTTAGAGGAGGAGGTGGTGATTAACACTGTCTCTATACCAGTTAAAGGAGGAGGTGGTGGTGATTAACACTGTCTCTACACCAGTTAGAGGAGGAGGTGATTAACACTGTCTCTACACCAGTTCGAGAAGGAGGTGATTAACACTCTCTCTACACCAGTTAGAGGAGGAGGTGATTAACACTGTCTCTACGCCAGTTAGAGGAGGAGGTGATTAACACCGTCTCTATACCAGTTAGAGGAGGAGGTGATTAACACTGTCTCTATACCAGTTAGAGGAGGAGGAGGTGATTAACACTGTCTCTATACCAGTTAGAGGAGGAGGAGGTGATTAACACTGTCTCTATACCAGTTAGAGGAGGAGGAGGTGATTAACACTGTCTCTATACCAGTTAGAGGAGGAGGTGGTGATTAACACTGTCTCTATACCAGTTATAGGAGGAGGAGGTGATGATTAACACTTTCTCTACACCAGTTAGAGGAGGTGGTGGTGATTAACACTGTCTCTATACCAGTTAGAGGAGGTGATTAACACTGTCTCTATACCAGTTAGAGGAGGAGGTGATTAACACTGTCTCTATACCAGTTAGAGGAGGAGGTGATTAACACTGTCTCTATACCAGTTAGAGGAGGAGGTGATTAACACTGTCTCTATACCAGTTAGAGGAGGTGGTGATTAACACTGTCTCTATACCAGTTAGAGGAGGAGGAGGTGATTAACACTGTCTCTACACCAGTTAGAGGAGGTGGTGGTGATTAACACTGTCTCTATACCAGTTAGAGGAGGAGGTGATTAACACTGTCTCTATACCAGTTAGAGGAGGAGGTGATTAACACTGTCTCTATACCAGTTAGAGGAGGAGGAGGTGATTAACACTGTCTCTATACCAGTTAGAGGAGGAGGAGGTGATTAACACTGTCTCTACACCAGTTAGAGGAAGAGGTGGTGATCAACACTGTCTCTACACCAGTTAGAGGAGGAGGTGGTGATTAACACTGTCTCTATACCAGTTAGAGGAGGAGGTGGTGATTAACACTGTCTCTATACCAGTTAGAGGAGGAGGTGGTGATTAACACTGTCTCTACACCAGTTAGAGGAGGAGGTGGTGATTAACACTGTCTCTATACCAGTTAGAGGAGGAGGAGGAGGTGATTAACACTGTCTCTATACCAGTTAGAGGAGGAGGTGGTGATTAACACTGTCTCTACACCAGTTAGAGGAGGAGGTGGTGATTAACACTGTCTCTATACCAGTTAAAGGAGGAGGTGGTGGTGATTAACACTGTCTCTACACCAGTTAGAGGAGGAGGTGGTGATTAACACTGTCTCTACACCAGTTAGAGGAGGAGGTGATTAACACTGTCTCTACACCAGTTAGAGAAGGAGGTGATTAACACTCTCTCTACACCAGTTAGAGGAGGAGGTGATTAACACTGTCTCTACACCAGTTAGAGGAGGAGGTGATTAACACCGTCTCTATACCAGTTAGAGGAGGAGGTGATTAACACCGTCTCTACACCAGTTAGAGGAGGAGGTGATTAACACTGTCTCTACACCAGTTAGAGGAGGAGGTGATTAACACTGTCTCTACACCAGTTAGAGAAGGAGGTGATTAACACTGTCTCTATACCAGTTAGAGGAGGAGGAGGTGGGGATTAACACTGTCTCTATACCAGTTAGAGGAGGAGGTGGTGATTAACACTGTCTCTATACCAGTTAGAGGAGGAGGTGGTGATTAACACTGTCTCTATACCAGTTAGAGGAGTTGGTGATGAACACTGTCTCTACACCAGTTAGAGGAGGAGGTGATTAACACTGTCTCTATACCAGTTAGAGGAGGAGGAGGTGATTAACACTGTCTCTACACCAGTTAGAGGAGGAGGTGATTAACACCGTCTCTACACCAGTTAGAGGAGTTGGTGATCAACACTGTCTCTACACCAGTTAGAGGAGGAGGAGGTGATTAACACTGTTTCTATACCAGTTAGAGGAGGAGGTGGTGATTAACACTGTCTCTATACCAGTTAGAGGAGGAGGTGGTGATTAACACTGTCTCTATACCAGATAGAGGAGGAGGTGATTAACACTGTCTCTACGCCAGTTAGAGGAGGTGATTAACACTGTCTCTACACAAGTTAGAGGAGGAGGAGGTGATTAACACTGTCTCTATACCAGTTAGAGGAGGAGGTGGTGATTAACACTGTCTCTACACCAGTTAGAGGAGGAGGTGGTGATTAACACTGTCTCTATACCAGTTAGAGGAGGAGGAGGAGGTGATTAACACTGTCTCTACACCAGTTAGAGGAGGAGGTGGTGATTAACACTGTCTCTATACCAGTTAAAGGAGGAGGTGGTGGTGATTAACACTGTCTCTACACCAGTTAGAGGAGGAGGTGATTAACACTGTCTCTACACCAGTTAGAGAAGGAGGTGATTAACACTCTCTCTACACCAGTTAGAGGAGGAGGTGATTAACACTGTCTCTACACCAGTTAGAGGAGGAGGTGATTAACACCGTCTCTATACCAGTTAGAGGAGGAGGTGATTAACACTGTCTCTATACCAGTTAGAGGAGGAGGAGGTGATTAACACTGTCTCTATACCAGTTAGAGGAGGAGGAGGTGATTAACACTGTCTCTATACCAGTTAGAGGAGGAGGTGATTAACACTGCCTCTATACCAGTTAGAGGAGGAGGAGGTGATTCACACTGTCTCTATACCAGTTAGAGGAGGAGGAGGTGATTAACACTGTCTCTATACCAGTTAGAGGAGGAGGTGGTGATTAACACTGTCTCTATACCAGTTATAGGAGGAGGAGGTGATGATTAACACTTTCTCTACACCAGTTAGAGGAGGTGGTGGTGATTAACACTGTCTCTATACCAGTTAGAGGAGGTGATTAACACTGTCTCTATACCAGTTAGAGGAGGAGGTGATTAACACTGTCTCTATACCAGTTAGAGGAGGAGGTGATTAACACTGTCTCTATACCAGTTAGAGGAGGAGGTGATTAACACTGTCTCTATACCAGTTAGAGGAGGTGGTGATTAACACTGTCTCTATACCAGTTAGAGGAGGAGGAGGTGATTAACACTGTCTCTACACCAGTTAGAGGAGGTGGTGGTGATTAACACTGTCTCTATACCAGTTAGAGGAGGTGATTAACACTGTCTCTATACCAGTTAGAGGAGGAGGTGATTAACACTGTCTCTATACCAGTTAGAGGAGGAGGTGATTAACACTGTCTCTATACCAGTTAGAGGAGGTGATTA